>NC_081518.1:30034541-30329541 GCF_030273125.1 Centropristis striata
GTTTTTGTTGTGTTGGTTAGTAAACCAATCAACCAATCAATCAATCAACCAATGAGTCTAACAAACAATTATGTTTTGCAGAAAACATCACATCTGTATTATTGATGTCACCTGTTGTTGATTTTTACACATAAAATCATAATTTCTGTTATTTGTGGTATTAATTTATGATTGATGAGGATTCGTACACGCACAAAAACACAAACACACAATCACACACGCACAGTATCCAGCAGATAACCTCAGCTGCTCTTCCTCGTGGCGTTCAGTCAGAATTGTGCAGAAGAAGACGGAGCTGGTGCTGGAGGACATCGGACAGGACGAGGACAAGCAGCAGGATAAGGACATGAGACAGGAGACACAGAGCAGAGACAAACCGGTGAGACATCCTGCCAGTACAGGAGCATTTCAATAAATTATAATATCATAGAAAAATGTTTTATTTATGTCAGCAATTCAATTCAAAAAGGTGAAATAACACATTATATAGATCCATTACACACAGAATGAAACATTTCATGTCTTCATTTATTTATTTTCTTCTAATTATAATGATTATGGCTTACATTTAATGAAGACCTAAAATTCCCTGTCTCAAAAAATGTGAATATTACAAAAAGACCAATTTTAAAAAGTCTGTTTAATATGGAAATGTTGGGCTCTGAAACGTATGTCCATCTATATGACTCAATACTTGGTTGACTTGAACTACTGGAAATGGATTTTCATGCTATTCTAATGTACTGAGATGCACCTGCATGTACATATTTAATCAGTTCATGTTAATAGTTCAAATATGTCTACAGAACTATATAATAATCTTTTGATATTTGGTTTTTGTTTAAAGTCACTGTCTAATGACCCTCAGCACATACAGAGAAAACATACAGAAGTAGCAGGCCATGTCCTGTTAACAAAAGCAAAAACACTGGCACTCATTTATCAAAAGAACGTAGAAACGAGCGCAGATCTGAGCAGATATTTCGTCTTATGACAAGGTTCATGTGTGATTTATCGAACATTTGTATCCCTTCAATCACAGCGTGAAAACGATCGGCTGTTGATAAATGTGCTTGAAACAAGCGTCATTTAAATACCACGCCCTAATATATACCCGATTCAGATAGCTTTCCTCGAGAGTTTACGACACAGAAGGGCGCAATACGGCCAAAAAGAGGATTTTCCCCCCCAAAGTCAGCTCTATTAGCAAAGTGCACCGTTGCAAATAACAAAAGGAGCGAAATAGACATATTACAGAAATATGCAGCGACGGAGGTTTATGAAATAAAATAACTTATAGTTATAAACTCAAACAAGTTCACTGAATATTTTACATTTGGACCACAGACTTAAATGTTTTAATGTCTTAAATGCACATATTTTTGGTTGCAGCCCGGAAGTAAACAATGTTTTAAAGTAAGTTTTAATCCCAAAAGAAGAGGAATTTCTCAGAGGCAGAAAATGAAACGCTGACGTCCAACAGCTGCAACACAACAAACTGGTTTTGTTTGGCAGCATAAAAAGTGAAATGAAAGGAAATCAGTTCTGCTGCAGAGTAGCAGTGGACAAACAAACTTCTGGTGAGGTTACAATATTTCATTTATACATTGTGATATATAAAGCCTAATAACCTATATAATATACACCTACTTTACGCTCACTTTCTGTCATACGCTCGTTTGATAAATGTGGGCGAGTATGTGGATCTGCTCCAAACTGTAACCAGATCTCCCTCGGCCTGCGCTGCACCACTCCACCAATTATCAGGAGAGCTGGGCTGGTAGTTTTTCTGTAGTCCTGTAGACAAACACACGAACAAAAAACTGTTCTCCTCTGCAGAGTTTATTAAGGATGTTAACAGTAATCATACAATCAGCAGACAGCAGATTGTAACATTTGATTCAGTGTCCCCAGTGGATGATAAATACTTTGGATTTGTCCTGTTTGACCCTGTTGTAGTGGCAAATTAAGAGAGCTTACAGCCCCGAGGTCAGATTAGACGGGCAGAGAGCCTCCCAACTTGCCAAAAACATATACACCAAAATCTTCCCCAATCTCTAAGACTCAAAAATGATAGAATGAAAAAAAGTAGCAGGAGATTGGTTCAGAGGTTCATGCAGCAGAGTTTTATTCTTGCAAAGGTCAAGAGATCAAAACTCAATGAGTTCCCTGGTTGAAACCACAGGATACTGAATAAACAGCGTTAAAACATCAGTTTACATGTCATACAATCTTCTTTTTTCGTAAATCTGTATCTTGGTAAAAATGAGGTGATGTGTGCACTGATTAGGTGATTGTTTTCATCTGCCAAGGACTGAAATTTCTGCTGGTGTCAGCATTTTTACCTTCCATGTTACCGTATATGGGCACTAAGACTTCCTGTGTTTTGTTCCTAATACTAGATGAGTTATGTTCATTTTTATTTAACCCCTTAGCCTTCCTGCAAATTAACCTTAAAACGCCTAAAAAAAACATTAACATTTTGAATAGTTTAGAGTAAATCTGGTTTTGGTCACATTTGAAAGGTAACTCTGGAGTTTATTCCCAAAGAATAACTGGAAGTGCTGCTGTTATTGAGTGATGGAAGTTGAAACACACCTAAAATATGTTTTTTTTATTGTCCGCTTGTGTTTTCCACAATGGGGTCAAAGTATAAAATATGAACTACTCCAAGTTCAAATCTGATGAAGATATCTCAAAAAATGACAATTTTACACAGGTTTTTATAATTATCATATTAATAATTATGGGCGGGACATAGGACGCTAACAGGTTAAGAATAATCACATTTTTAATTATTATAACCTTCAAAAACATCCTTTTACAAGTCTTTACTCTCAGTCTTTGGTCTGGTCATCAAAGTGATTGCTCAATGTGTCTCAGGTTACAGCTCTCAGTATGACACACACTCATTTAGCTCAAAACAAGTCAAGAATGATCATTACTGCTTTTTGCCTGATTAATAACACACTCTATTGGATTAAATGCATACATTGTTTTATAATATTTTCTCACAACACTGTCTCTGTCAGCCTCGTCTACTTTGAGCAAACCTTGAACATCTTTACAGCCAGTAGTCGTTACTGTACTGTGCTACCAGAAACGTCCCATTGGTACTGTGGGGGAGGGACTCCTTCACAGGTAAGTACCAACGCATCCTGGACTGTAGTATTCTCAGAGTGAGAACCAGGACAAGTCCCATAGAAGGACTCAACAGTTCAAGCGTTAGCAGAGTCATCACGGTACTTCAGAGGATGCTGGGCCATGACCGAGTGGGAATCATGGCAGTTATGACCAGTGATGGACAGTAACCATAGACTGTATAAAATAGTAACGCGTCAGAAGTAACACGTTACTGTAATCTGATTTTTTTTACTTTTTTCAAGTAACGAGTAAAGTAAGGGATTACAATTGCAAAAACAGTAATTAGATTACTGTTACTTTCCTGGAAGCAGGCTGCGTTACTGCATTACTAAACCGTGATTTTGTTTGTGAGAGTGTCTCATGTCAATCACGTATGAGCGGTGCGACGTCAGTGGTAACAAACATGTGTGTCAACAAGAGATGGAGTGCAGGAGAGAGCAGGACCATGCAGCGTTTAATGCCTGGAAGTACCAACATTACTTTGAGTTTGACTCGGTAAAAAGTGACAAAAACATTAGCGTCCGATGTACACTCTACGAGGGAAGAAAACTTTTATCTACAGCGAAAAATTCCATCTCAAATCTGAGCAAGCACCTAGCAAGCCAGCACAGGAATGTGAAACTCATTGAGACACCCCCAGATCCCCCCACTGACATGATCACTGCAGCTACCACATCCAATTCAACCGGGCAAACCTGCGACAGGCCATTTCCTGCTAAACAGGTGAAATTAGAACCTAAGAGCGACAGGACTTAGTGCCGCTGAACTGAAGAAGCTTGTTGCTGGCTCGAGGACGTATTACCCATTTCCACAAAATACCGACCAAAAGCGGTGTCAAGCTGCCGCAGAGGGAGTCATTTTCAGGAAACCTTGAGAGAGAATACGACTGTTTCGTTTGATGATTATATGATGGAATATGCAGAAAGAATAGAATTAGGCTGAAAGGTCTATTTCTTTATAGCGTATTCAGGTTGTGCATCATGTTTTTGAAAAGTAACGAAGTAAAGTAATTTAAGATGTGAAGACGTGAAGATAAAGATCTGTCTCTGTGTCAGCTACAGACGGAAGAGACGGATGAACGATCTCTACAGATGGACAGCATCAAGAAGGAGACAGGAGAAGCTGTGCTGGTTCACTTGGAGGACAGGTGAGCAGCTGCTCTGTCTTTATCTTACTTTTATTTTATTCACAACTACATTAAACATGCCTGACGTCCAACAGTTTGTTCCACAGTGAGATCTCAGCAGCTGAAGGCCTTTATTATTGTAGAAGCAGCATATACAGGTGCATCTATATAAATTAGAACATCATATAAAAGTTTATTTATGTCAGTAATTCAATTCAAAAAGGTGAAATAACACATCATATAGATCCATTACACACAGAATGAAACATTTCCTGTCTTCATTTATTAAATTTATTCTAATTATAATGACTGCGAGTTACATTTAACGAAGACCTAAAATTCAGTCTCTCAAAAACATTTGAATATTACAAAAGACCAATTTTAAAAAGTATGTTTAATATGGAAATGTTGGCCTCTGAAAAGTATGTCCATCTATATGACTCATTACTTGGTTGGGGCTATTTGACTTGAACAACTGGAAATAGACTTTTTATCATATTCTGATTTATTGAGATGCACCTGTATGTGGCAACAGCAGGACTTGCAGGCTGTATTTCTCTTTCTTCTGTATTTAACCCTCTGGGCCCACTTTAATTTAACCCTTTCAGACCCTTTATGGAAAATAAAAATCATCAGTGACATAAATCAAACTGGCATTTAAAGGCTTAAAATGCCAAAAATGTTTAAACATTTGGTACTTTTGAGCAGAGTGGAAGTTGTTTAAGAGGTTTATGCAGAAAAAAGTAGAAAAAAATATTAATCTGTAAATTTTTTCTCGCGTTTTTTGGAAGTGGACATTTTCAGCCCGAAGGGTCTGAAAGGGTAGTAAATTTATACACAGTGTATTATTGACCCATTAGAAAAGTTGAAATTTGAATTTCAAATTATATATCAAGAAAAAAAACATTCTTCCAACAAATCATGCCATTTGCAGTATCACAGCCAAAATTATTGCCAAAACAAAAGTGAAAAATGACAAATATGGCTGAAATGTCCTGAGTGGTCCCAGAGGGTTAAGAGTGTTTCAGTGTGTGATCTTTGATTGTGGTGCAGGCTGCAGCAGGACCGTCTGGAGGCGGCCCGCGAGGCAGAGGAGATGGCCTGCAAGGCCGCGGAGGAGGCGGTGCGGCAGCTGGAGGTGGAGCACTCAGCCAAGATCGTCATCGAATCTCTGCCGGAGTCCAACGAGCAGTGAGTTTTTATTTATACACACAGTGGCCTTCATTTACAGTTGCAAGAAAAAGTAGGCGACCCTTTGAAATTACCTATTTTTTCTGCATTAATTTGTCATAAAATGTGATCTTATTTGCATCTAAGTCCAAGTATAGACAAACACAACGTGCTTAACCTAACACCACACAAACTATTATAATATTTCATGTCTTCATTGAATACATCCATTAAACATTCAAAGTGATGGTGGCAGTTCACCACGGAGGAGGCCGCTGCTTTCCAAAAAAACATCACTGCATTTTTCTGACTGACAAAGAAGCATTTATAAGCATTTACAAACTGTTCCCAGCATCAACATGTCTGATTGCTGGTATACGGTTGTACGAATCGTTATTCCGCCGCTGGACTAAAGTTTTATAAGATTCCGACAGGATCATGACCATGTCAGAGCAATCGGCGGCGTCTGTGGCTGCAGGTGGTTAAACATGTGGACTGGAATGAGGACATTCCTTTATATCAGGTAAGGTAATCTATCTAGTCTTTGATTTAACGGGAAGCCTTGTTACATTGGTGATTGTCTGTACTATGCAGAATAGTCACCAAATGCAGCTATAGTTTGATAAGCTGGCGTTAGATTTGGCTAGTAATACAGACAATCACAAATGTAAACAAGGATTCCCATTAAATCAAAGACTAGATAGATTACCTTACCTGATATAAAGTGGGCGCTGCAGATGCCAGCATTGTTGATTATGTCCTCATTCCAGTCCACACGTTTAATCACCTGCAGCCACAGACGCCGCCGGTTGCTCTGAAATGGTCGGAATCCTATAAAACTTTAGTCCTCCAGTGGAATAACGATTCGTACAACCGTATACGCAACAACCAGACATGTTAATGCTGGGAACAGTTTGTAAATGATTATAAATGCTCATTTGTCAGTCGGAACGACTGGAGAACAACACCACTTCGTTGCCAGAATGCACGCAACATTTTGTGACGTTGGCTGAAAAAGGGTCTATAGTTGCAGTCCATCTACAGAGAGACAAACACTGTCCTGCTGTGTCCTCCACAGACTGCCCAATATCCTGGAGGAGGAGAACGAGGACGACCCAGAGTAAGTTTCTCTCTGAGAGCTACCCCTCCTCCCTGCTGCTCAGTAATGTTACCTGCTCCTCGCTGCAGCTCAGATTCATCACTTGTCACTGATCGGTTCAACAGCTCACTGACACACTTTATGTTTTACTGAGGTGTCCCACTTATTTGTTATGTTTTGGCACCAGTCACATGACAGAAACATCAGCAGCAGACCCACTCACTCACTGTGAATACTCACAACAATAACCTGCTCTGTTCACACTCAGTCGGGCATTAAACAGACTTTATAAGAAGGAGCTGGCAGGATAAAGTCTGTTTAATGTCCACCAACTGCCTGTTCTCGCATCCAGCTCCTCCAGGTTACTCTGGGTCCATTTCTGGAGTGTTTGACTAGTTTAGAGTTTGACTGAGACAAACCTGAACCATCTGAGAAGCCAGCACTGGAAACTGGAAAAGTCTGATACTTTCATGAAATACTGGCAGGTCTGTCAGCATCACACAACATCCATGCTGAACCTCTTCAGTGCTGTTCACTGCTTTTCTTTTACCCTTTGTGCACCCCTCCAGAAAACGTTGGTGCAAAAAATGTTCTTCTCCTAAAAAGTGCTATAAAAATATTATATATGAATACTTTTTTTCACTTTCAATGCATTAAATCTTTTGACCAACTTCAGTCCTGATTATAACTATACAATTCACACGTATCTCTTAAAGAATTTTAATTTAAATGATAAAAACACAAAATATGTAATATTTTCTATTTACTAAGTGCAAACTGTATTTTCATTTTATTTATTTATTTATTTATTATTTTTTAATTTTTTGGGGGGGGATTATGACACCTTTGGATATGTCAAAAATTGACACCAACATTGATTTTAATGCATTGTTATTTTTTTTAGCAATGTGAGTTGATAAAAAAAATGCCACTTTTTACCCTCGCTGCACAAAACGTTCTTTTCCTAAAATGTGCTATAAAAATATTATATATTATTTACTTTTTATTTTCACTGCATTATATATTTTGACCAACTTTAGTCCTGATCATAACTATACAATTTACATGTATTTCTTATATAATTTTAACCCTTTAATGCCCTTTTAGGAATATTAACCCATTTTTTTTAAATTAAAAACATTTTGGGGGGAATTATTAGTGCCTTGAATATATCAATAACTGACACCAACATTGATTTGAATGCATTGGGGTCTTTTTGAGCAGTGTGAGTTTATAAGAAAATATGCCACCTTTTACCTTCGATGCAAAAAATGGATTTGCGTTAATATGATCCCACGATTCTTGCATATTCTCATGATATTGCAAGAATGCACAATTAGACAGCCTATTCTCGTCCCCACAACTAAAGTTCAAATAGTTCTCAGACAGTAGAAGCACTTCTAGACACTGAAATAGAGACAGGGAACAGGAGTTTATGATGATGCATGATGTCAGTATGTAAACTGTGAGTTTCTGCCTGTTATTCTGCTCTGCCTGTGCTTTGAGTTTCCTCTGCTGCAGCGTTAGAGCTGAACTCATCTTCTGCTGCTGTTAGCTGGACTCAGACTCCGCCCTCTCCCCTCTTTGTAGCAGCTAACCGCTTCATGACATCATGAGCTGAAGTGTCTGATGGAGGCTGTCCGTCTCGTTCCTCCCTTATTGCCAACCGTTCAGGCTGCAGCAGCTGCAGGAGGACAGTGAAGACAGAATGAGTCCAGAGGACAATAAAGACACTGTTCCCGTCCAGTAAGCTCCGATAGTTAGAGAACAGCTGCTCTCTGGGGAGCGACGCTCCCATACTGATCATTCCAATCTGATTTATCTATAACAATAATCTACAGGTACATCACAAAAAAATTAGAATATTTTTTGTCAATTATTTCAGAAAGTGAAACTCACACATAGAGTGAAATATTTCAAGCATGTATTTCTTGTAATTTTGATGATTATGGCTTATAGATAATGAAAACACAAAACTCAGTGTCTCAGAAAATTTAAATATTACATAAGATCAATAAAACAAGGATATTTAAACACAAATGTCAGGCTTCTGAAAAGTATCTTAATTTCTATACACTCAATACTTGGTTGGGCTCCTTTTGCATGAATTACTGCATTAATGCAGCGTGGCATGGAGCTTATCAGCCTACAGCACCATGTTGCTCTGAGCAGCCTTCAGGTCATCTGCGTCTGGTATCTCTCACCTTCCTCTTGACACAGCCCATAGACTCCTATGGGGTTCAAGTCAGCCGAGTAGGTTTGCCAGTCCAGCCCAGTAGCACCATGGTCATTGAACCAGCTTTGTACCTTTGCCAGTGTGGGCAGGTGCCAAGTCCTGCTGGAAAATCTCCAAAGAACTTGTGGAAGCATGAAGAGCTCTAAAATGTCCTGCTATCTACACCACCTCTCTGGGTGAGGTTATCCGCTCACATGGCTTTTCCTATCACTGCTATGCAGATGACACTCAGCTCTATCTGTCATTTCCTCCTGATGACCCATTGGTCTCTGCTCGGGTCTCTGACTGCCTCTCAGACATAGCCAGTTGGATGAAGGCACATCACCTCCAGCTGAACCTTTCAAAAACTGAACTGCTGGTCCTCCCTGCTAAACCCACAATACACCACAACATCAACATCAAGATTGACTCCCTGTGTCTTTCACCCACCAAGGTGGTGCGAAACTTAGGGGTGATGATTGATGACCAACTCACCTTTTCCAGTCATGTCGCCTCAGTTACCCGGTCATGCTGCTTTGCACTTTACAACATCAGAAAAATCAGACCTTACCTAACTCAACATGCCACTCAACTCCTGACACAAGCTGTTGTCATCTCAAAACTTGACTACTGTAATGCCCTCCTGACAGGCCTGCCAGCCTGCTCAGTAAAACCGCTTCAGATGATCCAGAACGCGGCGGTGCGTCTGGTCTACAACCAGCCAAAAAGGTCACATGTCACTCCGCTGCTCATTGAGCTCCACTGGCTACCTGTTGCAGCCCGCATCAAATTCAAATCTCTAATGCTGGCCTACAAAGTTGTCTCCGCTACTGCTCCTACCAACCTGAACGCCCTGATTCAGACATATGCTACCTCACGACCGTTGCGCTCTTCCAATGAACGGCGCCTGGCTCTGCCCCCCGTTGGTCCAAGGCAATCCAGACTCTTTGCACTTCTTGTTCCCCGCTGGTGGAACACATTACCAGTTCCTACCAGAGCAGGGGCGTCCCTCTCTACCCTTAAAAAACTCCTGAAGACCCAGCTCTTCAGAGAGCATCTTCTCTCCTAGACCACATGATAAGTCTACTCCTCAAAGAATTGTCACTAGCACTAATAGCTCTTATTGCACTAGACCTTGATTGTTTGCTTTTTACTCTTCCTGTAAGTCGCTTTGGATAAAAGCGTCTGCTAAATGACTAAATGTAAATGTAAATGTAAGTGTAGATGGCTGCTATGTTGACTGTGGACTTCAGGAAACACAGCGGACCAACACCAGCAGAGGACATGGCCCCAAATCACCACTGACTGTGGACTCCATTATTGAACTTCTTCACAATATTCTAATTTTCTGAGACACTGAGTTTTGGGTTATCATTTTCTCTAAGCCAGAATCATCAAAATTACAAGAAAAACATGCATGAAATATTTAACTGTACACGTAATGAAATAATATTTTCACTTTCTGAAATGACTGACAAAAAATAATGGACTGTTTCATGATATTCAATTTTTTTAGATGTACCTGTATATATCATTAGATTTCCGTTAAACTCTCATTTTGTTCTGGTATGGTCTGCGCTCTTCCTGTGCAGAAGCTTGTATTAAGATCAGCTACATAAAGCTTACTAGCTACTTACGGCTTTGTAGAGCGAGCTGAAGTCCGGCCCCAATCCAGGCTGATTTAATATCAGCTGTCTGTCTGAACTAGACTCTGCTGAGAGATTCTGTCCATGAAAATAACAAGGAGATGGTTTACTACCTTGGAGGGCCCTTCACTCTTTACTCTTTGTAGACTGGAGGGTAAACTCACAACGTCTATACTGCAAAAAACATGAAGTCTACCAAGTATTTTCTTCTATCAAGCAATAGTATCTTAATTATATTGTTTTAACTAAAATATTGGCTCCAATTGAGAGTTTTAGTTGCATATAGTTTTAATGCTTTTTCAAAAGCATTTTCACCACTAAAACATGATCGTTTCAAGTATTGCTGGCTTATTTTAATGTCACTACAGTTGGGCTATTCAAGCCACAATTGCTCAAAATAAGTATATATTTGGATTTATTTCAAGCTATCATTGGTTTTTCCAGTGCCTGGATATTTTTACTTATTTAAAGAATTCTTACAAAGAAAAATTTACTTACTGCACTGGCAGATAATTTTACTTGTTTTGAGCATGTATTTGTTTAATTCTAGTTATTTATTTCTTATTTTTTGTCAGTTGGTTTTTGCAGTGTACAGTATCTTTGCAATTGGTCAGAGGGTTAACTTTAGCTCCTTAGAATAAACGCCCCCAACAGGGGAAGACCTTAAAGTCTCATTTAATACATGTGATTTACCAGCCAGGCCCTGTCCCCCCTGTCATCCTTGTCCCGGTTGGTTTGGTCTCTTGTGACTGCTCCAGTCGTACTCTGGTCCGGTCCTAGACGTCCTGTGAGGGTCTCTGGTGCGGTTCGACTCACTGTGAATGTAATCTGACCAGAATCCGACCAGATTAAAGTAAATGAACCAGAACGCTAACTTGTCATTGCAGAATGATCAACATATTTCTCAGAATAACAGAATATTTCCTTGGTGGTAGATCAGATAGTGGTCAGAGCATCAAGGCTCTCCTTCTCTGGTTCTACAGCTGTCTAATCGCAGCACATCGTCTGTGGAAATAATGGATAGACACGTTGTTGACGCCCTGAGCCTCACCAGGAGCTCCTTCTGACCGTTTCTCTCCACGTTAGTTTGGTGATCACCAGAACAGATTGCGGCCGCTAGAATCAAACAGACTTTGTGATCGATTCCACCTTGCTTTGTTTGCATTCTATTCCAACCAATCAGAAATAATAGTGTGAGTTGATTTCAGCCCTCCACCTTCGTACATGCCCCTCTGCTAATCTTTGTTTTTATTTGGTCTGCTTACATTTCTGCTCTGTGAAAGAAACCAGACTGAATACAAAACCAACCAAAATTATCAATTTCACTCTGATTCGTCCAAACCAAACGGACTGGAGCTAAGAAAGTGAACTAAATGAATTTTGTTATATCATGTTATCAAATGTTATTGTGCGATTGAGTTGTCCGTTGATCTCCTCAGCTCAGTTAGTTGGAACGAGGGCGGGACTTTGGATTTTCTACGGTTGGAGATAAATTTACGTAGCTCACGTAGACAACCAGCCGCACACTGACACATGTACTGTGAGTTCCTGGAGGTTTCTCTGACAGGAAACTCTTTCAGCCTCCATGTGCATGTGAGTGTAAAGTTAAAAGCAGGTATATCTCTGGCTTTATTCTTCTCTTTCTGCTTGAACACTTCACTGTCTGCTGCAGCTGCATCACCGTCCTTCTCTGCAGAAGCTTTGCCTCTTTCTTTCACCACACTGTCTCCTCATGGTTAAATTTATCTTGTGTTGCTTTCCTCTAACGTTTCTCCTCCTTTGAGTCAGAGCTGACCTCAAAAGGTAGGTCTGAACTTTAGACAATGTTGAATTTGTATGTTTGGATGAACCGTTCAATGGTCACTTTGTTGACAACATGTTATCAAGTCAGGTCAATTTTATTTATAAAAGCCAATATCACAAATCAAATCAGTTGGTTTTTGGACATGCATCGTCAGCGATGTTTGGAGGGAAGCATGTTTTCTCTCAGATGACATCTCAGTTTTAAATTTGTTATTAAAGTTGTGTTTTAAAGCTAAAACACTTGGTCAGGCTCAGGAGAAGATCATGGTCTGTTCCATGTTGCGGCTTTGATTATAAACATTTATCTTTGGAAACTTCAACAACGAACATAATCTGGGAGAAAATAATTTTCCCTCAACACAGAATTGATGATACAAATTTGTTGTTTGGGAACATTATTTTTTGTGCACAGACACGATGAAAACTGAGTTTCATTTGTCTCATTCTGCTTCCTAAACTTTATTTTTAATGATTCTGTTTGTATCTGTCTTTCCTCTAATTCTGCACCTGAACACTTCCAGGAAAGATACTCGTGTTTGTTCTCATGAAAACCATCCGAGTGTTCAGGAGTTTATTCTGCTCCTCCAGGAGTCTGGACGTCTGTTCAGCTGAAGACGAGAACAGTCCTTCATCCACAGACGTGGAGCCGGCTTCAGAGAGGAGAGAGCTGGAGAGTCCGCCGTCCCAGACCACCATTACCCAACAACCTCAGGCTGCAGAACCAGAACCGGCAAAAGCTCCAGAACCAGGACCAAAACCTGCAGAGTCCCAACCTTCAGCCGCCACCACAGATCAGGTCAAAGCCTTTATCAACCAGCCTCCTGTGTTGATTATTATTGATCCTCACAGATGTAAGCTGATGTTTACAGACTACAGTGCCTAGTAATTAAACTGTTCTACTATTCTACCAATTTTAACCCTCTGGGGCCACTTGGGACATTTTCAGCCATATTTGTAATTTTCACTTTTGTTCTGGCAATAATTTTGGCTGTGATACTGCAAATGGCATGATTTTTGGAAGAAGGGTTTTTTTCTTGATATATTTTGAAATTCAAATTTAAATTTTTCTAATGGGTCAATAATACACTGTGTACAAATTTACTACCCTTTCAGACCCTTCCAGCTGAAAATGTCCACCTCCAAAACAATGCTCTCTTTTCTCTTCTCTCAGACTAACGCAGCAGAAGGTGATTGTGGAGGTGAGAGCAGGACATTTCTGATTTAATTAACACCTTAGAGAAGAATTTAATGTGACACAATTAACCCTTTCACTCCCAGATCTACAGTACTGTGCAAAGGTTTTATGCAGCTGTGGGAAAATGCTGTAAAATAAGAATGCTTTTAAAAATAGAAATGTTAATAGTTTATTTTTATCAATTAAATTAAATTAAAAGTGAAAACTTAATTAAAGTGAGTGAACAGAATAAAAATCTAAATCAAATCAATATTTACTGTGAGCACCTTTTGCCATCAAACCACCATAATTTTTTCAGACTTTTGCACATTACTGTACTTCTATTTTTCAGCCTCTTACAGTCTCTTATTAGCTTGAATATGAATGCACTTTTTTCCAGGATAACAAGGACAAAAACATGTCTTTAAAATGTATATCTTTATTTCATATCTATTGAAAAGTTGCGGTCCAGGATTATACAGTCATGGAAAAAATGATTAGACCACCCTTTTTCTTCAATTTCTTGTTCATTTTAATGCCTGGTACAACTAAAGGTACATTTGTTTGGACAAATACAATAATAACAACAAACATGGCTGATAATAGTTTATTTAAAGAGCTGATATCTAGACATTCTCAATGTTTTTTTTTGTCATTGATTTTGGTTATTATCAAGAAAACCGTGGACAATGTCTTGATATCAGCTCTTAAATTAAACTCATTATATTTCTCCAAACAAATGTACATTTAGTTGTACCAGGCAACAAATGTTTGACATCATTTTGCTTTAATAAATGAGGAACTATTTGTGTATTTTACAATAGTTCTGTGCCATTCTTTGCCAAAAAAAAGCAGAAAATCCTTTCATGGGAAACTGGAAAAAGCATTTTTTAATGTTTAATCTGAAAAACTGAGGAATTGTTTGTCAAAATTGTTACTCTTTTACTAGTTTCAATTTATTATTCATTTTAATGCCTGGTACAACTAAAGGTACATTTGTACCTTCAAATAATATAATTTAAGAGCTGATATCTAGACATTTTCCATGGTTTTCTTGATAATAACCAAAATCATTATCAAGAAAACTATGGAAAATGTCTAGATATCAGCTCTTAAATTAAACTCTTATGAGCTATTTTTGTTGTTATCATTATATTAATCCAAACAAATGTACCTTTACTTGTACCAGGCATTTAAATGAACAAGACACTGAAGAAAAAGGGTGGTCTAATTGTTTATTTCAATGACTGTAGATGATTATGTAGGTTCCCTGTGTGTTGCTATCTACAGGATCTCACAGTTCCTCTGACTTTCTCTCCATGCAGTTCCCGACCTTTGCTCCCCGATAAAAAGCTTTGTGCTTGGGCTGCCATTTGCCGCCGTGTGTCTGGAGCGCTGCAGGAAGCTGCTGCACGATGAGAACCTCACCCCGCCCAAACTGTCCCTGCCCAGCCCGCCACCGGAGTTCGCCCTGCTGACCCAGGAGCTGTCACAGCAGCTGTCACAGCTCCCCAAGCAGGCGCGCCAGTGCTGCATGAGCCTCTACCGCTGCTTCACGGGCCAGAACCCCAACTCCCAGCATCCCCAGCAGCCTTAGCCCCGCCCCATCCTGCCAGACCCTTAGAGAAGCCTCATAGACGCCTCGTTTTTATGTAGATGGAAACCGTCAAAGTGCCAAACAAACTCTCAAACAGCCCACATCCTCCTCCTCATCATCATGCTCTGCAGCGCCGCTCTGCTTCGCCGCCAGCTGCCCGCTAACCACGCTGCAGGTGACCTGACAGGAAGTGTGTGTTCGTGCTGTTTCCAGACACAAAAAACACAAGCTCTGATAACTCATTAATACCTGACGGAATATCTAACACACTTATTTAGAAGTTAAACCTGAAGTGAAAATGTTCCAAAACCAGTTAGTATTCAGAGGTCCCACTGGCAAATTCACCGTTTTTTTTTTCTTCCGTAGGGTGTAGCAGGCTCAATTTTAGGAATATTACTTAAGATACTGATTGTTGTAAAAAAAAAAAAGCTGCAAAGTTGGGCTATTTTGGTGATTTTCAAAGCGGTCATTCGACCTCTGACGTCATGCTATCTGAATGAAAACAGGCTCTCTGTTATCAGTAGCAGCCAGTTCATTGCAGTGAGGGCATTTCTTGAGTCTCGACCTCCCTGTATAAAATGAGCTGCTGTGACCTCTAGGATAATCACAGCCTCATGATAGTTTGTGGTAGTTTGATAGTTTGTGGTTGTAAACTTTACAACCACAAACTAGAGACCTAGAGCATTCAGAGGATGTGCAGCTGTTCTAGGTTTAAGTGCTTGTCATCCAATCACTGAAAATACAGAAATCTAAAAAAAACAAAGTTTTTGAACCCAAATCTCAGCATGGATTCTTCTATGTTGTCTTGGTCTTGGCATATTGATGTTATATTCTGGAGAGTTTTTCTGACCATTTTTATCAATTCTCGATATGAATGAAATGTCATTATTGAGCACCAAATGTGTGTGCCAAAAGGTATCAACCCAATTAATTCATTAAGTCATTATAATTAGATATTTTTGGATACTTCCCTTTATACTCCTACCACACTCCATAACGTCACTTCTTCAGTGACGCTCACCAGAGGGCGCCACCGGTATTAGCAGTCACCTGCTGGAAGGTCGCAGCCTCAGCAGGTTTGCTCTGCCCGCAAATATAAATATGGGACTTTTTAAGGTGTAAAAACAATTTCTTGGGTTGTTTTTTGAAGACGGTTTATTACATACAGTGAATTGTTCAGATAAAGCAGTGCAGTTTTGTTACCACGCTCTCATGCTGCATTCATGTCTCGTAGAAAGAGTCGGTCATCTGAGGATTAAAAATAACATTTAACATTATATCCATTAAATATCCATTATTCTGTAGATTAAACTTTTTTTTCCATCACCACTGCAGTTGAAGTTAAAGTTGTGCTGTCAGAAACACTGAGATTAGCTGCAGTCCAACAGTGTGTTTGTCTTTCAGCTCCGGTGCTGACGGTGGAGGATGTGGACCAGGATGTGGGGCTTGGAAAAGTCCTGAACATCCCCAAAATTATAACGACCCCAGATCCAGAGTTCAGCGCGCTGGGTGTCCCCATGTTCGGGTATCACATGTCTTCTTTAAACTGTAATATGAGTTTTTGTATGTTTATTTCATGTATTAGCTTAGCCTGGGTATAGCCTTGCAAGTTCGATTTAATTTCTAACTGCAACACAGTCTGGCAACGAAGGCCATTTCTTAGCCCTGTTTTAGGGATCCAATCACAAAACGGGGAGGGACGGCAAGACGATGACGCGTACTACTCGACAGATGGAAGCTTGTAGTTTTCTTACAGATCCAACATGGCTGCAGCAGACGCGAAACTCTCTTTTGATCTAGCTGTAGACGGTGTTTTAAATAGTTTTGAGCGAAATTTGATTTTAAAAGAAGAACAATGTTTGACTTTACATTCCTGTTTCACCACCAAAAAGGATGTTCTAGCCTTGCTTCCAACAGGATTTGGCCAAAGCCTAATCTACCAACTAGCTCCGCTACCACTCACTGCTGTAACGCCGGTGATCTCGATATGAGCCGGGGGACAGCGGAGCCGCCAAGAGACTCGCAGCAGCTCGTCTATTGCCAATAAAATCAGTGGATGTGTGTGGCTGAATGACATCAGGAGGAATAAGGCTTAAAAATAAATAATCTTGCAGAAAGCGACAACTGGAGAAGCAAAGCAGCAAGCAACACTCTCTTACAGACACACACACACACACACACACACACACACACCCCAACACTGCCGGTAGACTGAGCATTTTAGTCTCAAAGTAGAGATGGGCTAGTCTGGCTATGTAAACATCAATTTCTGTCGCTCTACATACGTCATCCGGTATAACTGACACGATTGGCTAGGAGCTACGTACAGACGCTTTGGATAGACATTCTAAGCGCCCAATAAACGGCTCTGGGGGATCGTAAACCACGCCTCCTCTACGGAGAAATGAATGGCCAGGCTAGTATTAGCTGTCATTTATTTGTGTTAATTTCCTAATATTTCTCTCTCTAATTCTTCATGTTTTCATCACAACAAGAGAAAGAAGAAGTAAAATCAGAAATAAAAAGCCATAATTATAATAATAAACAGAGTTTTAACCTTAACAAAAATAAAAATATCACAAATTGAGAGCATCATGAATCAGAAGCTGTGAGAGATTCTTTGTTTTCAGGCCTCGTGTTGTTCTGATCTTTATCTGTTCATGTTTTTGTCCCTGTGTCCATGTTTGATGTCCTCTCGTCCCTCGTCCTGCCGTGTCCCTCAGTGCTGCAGGTGATCTGTCTGAAGAGGAGGATGATGCTGAGCTGAGGAAGGCCTGTTCCAGTCAGGGAGACCTGCTGACTGCAGACGAGTGAGAGACACTTAATTCAAAGACACTCTGTCCCCCCTCTGTCCTCCTCCTTCCTCCTTCTCTGTCCTCCTCCTCCGTCTCCTCCTATGTTTCCTCTTCTGTCTCTTCCTCTGTCCTCCATTTTACTGTCCCGTCTGTCCATCTGTCCTTCTGCAGGATGCGTCCCCTGTCGGCAGCGAGTGTGGGCAGCGTGGTGATCCAGGACCGTCTGAGTGAGCTCGTCCGGCTTTTTAAAGGTCGAACTGAGCAGCATAAAGACCGTCTGCTGGACCCGGACGACTCGGAGGGAGAAAGTCCTTCAGCCTGTAAGAACTCCTGTTTCTGCTCTTCCACTTTCTGTCTGTGGTTTCATCTTTCTGGGGTTTTGTCTTTTTCTCATGATGTTTTTGGATTGTCTTGTGGAAAGTTTGACTGCAAAATGAAGACACATAAAACAAAATTTAACTCAAGATCCACTCATCTTTAAATTAGAGAGTTCATCTCTCCAAGAGCTGCTTAATATTTCCAATAGTTCCATGATGGATGGATGGATGGATGGATGGATGGATGGATGATGATTCATGGATGATGGATAGATAGATGATGGATGGATGGATGGATGGATGGATGGATGCATGGATGGATGGATGGATGGATGGATGGAAGGAAGGAAGGACGGATGGATGGATAAATGACGGATGGATAAATGACGGATGATGGATGGATGGATAATGGATGGATGGATGGATGGATGGATTATTGTTTTACTGTGAAGAATCATCTAAACAATAAGTAAAACCTCCTCATCATATTCTGTCTGCAGCGCCGAGCAAAGCTCCCCCTCCTCCTCCTCCTCCTCCTCCTCCAGAGGAGAAGAAGGACGACGCCCCTGCAGCAGCAGAAGAAGAGAAAGAGGAGGAGGAGGAGGAGAAGGAGTTCATGCTCCCCTTTCAGATTCTGGGACGTCCGGTGAAACTTCCCAAACTGCCAAAACTTCCCAAAATGCCCAAACTTCCCCCGATGCCCGACTGGCTCCGAGCCATTGTGGAGTACCGCTTCCCCTCCAGCATCGACCCATTCAGCGGTGAGACCTTATTGTAATAATATTTAAAGGATTAATTCAAGAATGAGATAAAGTAAGTAACTAAAGCTGTCTTCCTCCGCCTCCTCAGATCTGATCTACGTGCTCTGGCTCTTCGTGGTGGTGGCGGCATGGAACTGGAATGTGTGGCTGATCCCGGTGCGCTGGGCATTCCCCTACCAGACCCCCGAGAACATCCACCTGTGGCTAATGATGGACTACACCTGTGACCTCATCTACATCGCGGATATCCTCATCTTCCAGCCACGCCTGCAGTTCGTCCGCGGAGGAGACATTGTGGTCAGTGACATCATCACAAATTACAAGCAGAAAGAATAAAAAACAGATAAGAAGATTTATTTTAACCTGAAGCTTTTTTATTTCAGTGTGATAAAAAGGACATGAGAGAGAACTACATGACCACTGAGAGATTTAAGGTAAGACTGAAACTGAGTCTCATAACTGATACCGTTTGTTCCTCAGATTTGGTGCACAATTTAACCTCTTTTGGAGAATACATAAAAATGTCTAAACTCCTCCAGAATCCCGCATTCAGACTCCAAGAGAAAAATCCATACTGTGATCTGGTTTCAGAAACGTCTGACATTTAGTAGATTTGTGTATTTTGTGTGACTGTATGGCAGCACTTGTGTTGTGTGCTGTAGGTCTCTAGTTTGTGGTTGTAAAGTTTCATGAGGCTGTGATTATCCTAGAGGTCACAGCAGCTCATTTTATACACTGAGCTCAAGTTTCACTTACTAACATCATCACACATGAAGAACATTGGGCTCATTGAATCCACAAGAGTCTCAGCTTTTCCAGTCAGACCCAATTTATGCAACTGCTTAGGGGCCCAAGGATGCACAAAGTACACATGTTGAAGTGGAGGAGGTAGAGGTGGAGGTGGAGGAGGAGAAGGAGGAGGAGGAGGAGGAGAAGTAACACTGGAATTAGGTGAGGCCGCTGTATTGAATCTGTTGAAGAACTGATTGAGTTCGTCAGCTCTTTCTACATCACCCGCCACCGGCTGTCTTTTCTTGTTGTTGTAACCAGAGATGGTGTTGATTCCTCTCCACATTTCACGGATGTTGCTGTTCTATAGATTTATCTCCAATTTCTTCTTGTATTTCACCTTTGGCATCTTTAGTCTCTTCTTCAACTTATATTGTACTTGTTTGAGCCGTGCTTTGTCACCATCTCTAAAAGCTGCCTTGTTCTCATTGAGGATTGCCTTTAAATCACTAGTAATCCAAGGTTTGTTATTGTAGAAATAGCGTACAGTCCTAGTGGGTATGACTGTGTCGCTACAGAAGTTGATGTAATCAGTAAAGCAGTCAACCTGTCTGTCAATGTCCATACTGTTCTCCTCTGTTTCCAGCAACACATTCCAGTCTGTACATTCAAAGCAGTCCTTTACAGCCTCAGTAGCCTCTGGTGTCCATTTCCTGACTGTGAGTTTAGTTGCAGGCTGCCTCCACACACAAGGTTTGTAACAAGTCTCCAGAAGAACTAAGTTTTGGTCTGATCGTCCTATTGGGGGCAAGGCAGTAGCTCTGTAAGCTTGTTTGACATTAGCATACAGCAGATCAAGGATTTTATTTTCTCTGGTGGGACAATTAATGAACTGTGTAAATCCAGTCAGGTGAGCGGTGAGGGAAACATGATTGAACTCATTCATATTATCAAGAATGCTTCTGGGTGTTTAGTCTGTATCCTAGCAATGAGGTCATGTAGAACTTCACATGGAACTTCAGCAGTTGCCTTGGGTGGAATGTACAAGTATTGTTATGATATGACTGAACTCCCTTGGTACATAATATGGTCTCATACTAACTGCCAATAATTCAATTTCTGGACAGCACATCTTCTCCTTGACAGTAACTTGTGCAGGACTGCACCATCTCTGGTTCACAAATAAAGCCAAGCCCCCACCTTTCTTCTTGCCACTAGCTTTAGCATCTCTGTCTGATCTTATAAGAGTGAAGCCAGGTAGAGCCACATTGGAGTCTGAGATGTTTTGATTCAACCATGTTTCTGTAAAACACAAGAGCCTACACTCACGACATACTTTATGAGTCTTCACCAATATCTCCAGTTCATCAGTCTTGTTGGGCAGAGAGTTGACATTCCCCATGATGAATGACGGCCGAAAAGGCTTATATCTCCATTTCCAAGCCTTATTTTTTGCACTGGCCGCACAGCAACCACGAAAACACCTCTTCAACTCAGCTGGAATAGGGTGACGGTGTCCTCCAGACTTGCTCCGTTTCAATAAGAAAAGCTCCTCTCTTGAATAAACTCTTCACAGAAGTATCCATCAAATATATTATAAAAAATACATAAAAACTCAGCTCAGAGATCTACCAAACTAGGCTGCTCCTAAATGGCAGACATTATATAATTATAAGAGTTTAATATCTCATGCTTTCATCACTTTTTATTGATTAACATGAGATCTGAGACTCGTCTCCTCTCCCTGTGTGCAGATGGACGTCATCAGTCTGTTCCCGATGGAGATATTTTACGTTTTCACCGGCGTCAACTCTCTGTTGAGGTTCCCTCGTCTGCTGAAGGTCAGGACGGGTTTTAACTTCACGCACAGGTTCTTACCGAGTTTTGGAGATAAAACTGTGACTCTGCTCTCTCCTCTCAGTACGTCGTGTTCTTTGAGTTCAACGACAGGATGGAGGCTGTGATGAAGAAAGCCTACATTTACAGGTCAGTGTCAGCTCAGTAACAACAAAGACACATATTACGGACTCTACTAACCGCAGCGCCGTTAACCCTTAACGCCCTCCTCAGGTTTAAACCCTCTTGTGACCTTTGTGGCAAAAACTGCTATTTAATCACCATACATTAATATTTTTCAGATTTTTTCCCATAGATCTCTTAAACAACTTCAGGCTTGTTCAAAACTACCAAACATTCAATCATTTTCAGAATTTTAACCCTTTATATGCCAGTTTATATATTTGAATTATTCCTTAATTTCTTCCAAAAAATCATTATTTTCCACATAATAGATAGTAGAGAGCTGGGTTTTTGGTGGTGATGAGAGTCTTGGATATGTCAAAGATTAGCAACAAAATTGATTTGATGGCATTAGTATTTTTTATGTAGTAACAGATTCTCCCTCCCCCTTAAAAATGCCTCATTGGCTTCCATTCAAACCACATTTTTTAATCTTACTGCCATTATGGTATAAAAATGGTATGGTCTTATGGTATTAAGAGCCTCATGAATAGGTCAAATTCAACATTTGATGCAAAACAGATTATTGTTGGAGGCATGGATTGAACCTTCCAGTTTCTGAATCAGTTCTTCACTTCTGGATCCATAGAAAGACAGATATCTGAGGGTGCTTTCACACCAACAGCAGTTGGTGCGCATTGAACAGTCCATTCGAACCAAAAGCTCTTAGTTCGGTTTGTTTTCGTCGGTGTGAAAGCATCAATCGCACTCGGGTGGGCACTAAATCAAGCGGACCAAGACCTCCAAAAAGAGGTGGTCTCGGTCCACTTGATTCCGCACCAAATGCCAACCTCTGCGGTCCCTCTGGTGAGAGCGCGAACCTGGACCAACTCAGATCTAAACAAACTATTCGAAATGCATCACGTGAGGAAGAAAGGAGTAAATATGCCGCGCACCGCAAACTTTGGCCAAACGTGGGCTAACCCAGAGGTTCAAGCCCTCCTCGACATCTGGCCAGATGAACACATAAATCAACAGCTATCATCGATGCATAAGAACAGCGAAATCTTTGCTATTTTTAGCAAACAGCTGAGAGAAAGGGGATATGACTGGTCAACGGAGCAATGCTGGATAAAGGTGAAGAAGCTTTGCCAGAAATACATCCAGGTCCGAGACGCACTCCTGAAAGCGGGAAGTAGCGGGAAAGAGAAGGAAAAATTCAATTGGTTCGACCAAGTTGACCAAATATTAGGAACGAGGCCAGTCGACGATCCGGTGGATGTGGTGGAGAATGAAGACCGTGACGCTGATCAGAGGCCTTTGTCACCTACCGCCTCATCAGACGTTACCCGCACATCTTACCCAGATGTTGAGGATGGTGAGTCATTTTTCCCGCTTTTGTTCATTATTATTAAGGCAAAATAACACAATTTATGTCCATAAATGAATAGGTTATAGGCTAGGCTAGAGCTTAATTTGCGTGCTGTGTGGATATGCCCCTACATTCATTCAGCAGCAGCGCCATTTACTCCGCTGCTGAATGAATGTAGGGGAAACACTGGTATGAAATTAATTTAATCTGTAATATACATATTTCTTTCGGTACAACCCCATACATTTCAAAATCCTTCTCAGGGTACGCATACTTATAACAATATCATCCACTGTGTTCAATAAGTGTAGAATCTCACCATGTCTCAAACCAAGCTTAAAGTAGAATTTAATTAAATCTTCCAAACAAGCCATAGCCTATTCTTGCTTGTCGTTTCGTTTCGTTATTAGGGCTATATTATAACATGATAGTATCTCACAACGAGAAACTGTCATTATCTCGAAATAACGTGATAGTATCTACACAATGTGATCATTATAACGTCCTGTAAACAGCGGCATCAGGCACACTCGCGTGCTCCCGCTCTGTCAGCATTCAGTCAGTGGGGAATTTAGATTGCCCTGTATTAACCTACAGCATAACAGATTCTACAGTATAAGCCGGCTGGCTTGTCAGGCTACAGACTATAGCCTACCTTGTGGGTCTTTGGAAAGGTACTTGTCTCATCATCAGCAGGACATCATTGGTGAAAATAGCGTGTCTCCTCTGCCTGAAATGACGCGCTATGCGCCTTCGCCAGATCCAGTACATCTGAAGATTGTTCTCCAGCTGCAGCCGCGACTCATTCCGGAACTGGATATTTTGCCAGAAATGGGTAATGTTGACGATATAAAAAGCAAAGACCAACCCAAGAAACAGTGTGCGAACGTGTTGCTCCATTGTGAAAGTTGAAATTGGCACTTATTTCCACCGGAAGATGATGAAATGTCATTCAGACCAATGTGGTTCGTTTGCATGTGTGAACGCAGACCACACGCATGTTGTATGCTACAATGTAACAATTTTACTGCCTGGTGCGGACCAAATAATCAAACTAATGGTATGAAAGCACCCTGAGCTTCACTATAACAAAGACTCTGAGGGTGCTTTCACACCGCTAGTTCGATTATTTGGTCCGCACCAGGCAGTAAAATTGTTACATTGTACCATACAGACTACGTGTGGTCCGCGTTCACACATGCAAACGAACCACATTGGTCTGAATGATGTTTCGTCATCTTCCGGTGGAAATAACGCCAATTTCAACTTTCACAATGGATCGACACGTTCACACACTGTTTCGTGCGCTGGCCCTTGCTTTTTATATCGTCAACATTACCCATTTCTGGCAAAATATCCAGTTCCGGAATGAGTCGCGGCTGCAGCTGGAGAACAATCTTCAGATGTACTGGATCTGGCGAAGGCGCATAGCGCGTCATTTCAGGCAGAGGAGACACGCTATTTTCACCAATGATGTCCTGCTGATGTGGATGATATTGTTATCAGTATGCGTACTCTGAGAAGTATTTTGAAATGTATGGGGTTGGATCGAATGAAACATGTATATTACAGATTAAATTAATTTCATACCAGTGTTTCCCTAACATTCTTTCAGCAGCTGCGCAACACATGGCTAATTTGAATATTCAAATTAGCCATGTGTTGGTGGGTCATGACATGAATGAATGTAGGGGAATATACAGGCAGCACGCAAATTAAGCATTGGTGCATTTCGAATAGTTCGTTTAGACCTGAGTTGGTCCAGGTTTGCGTTCTCACCAGAGGGACCGCACCAGAGGTTGGCATTTGGTGCGGAATCAAGCGGACCGAGACCACCTCTTTTTGGAGGGCTTTTTTCGAACCAAAAGCCCTTAGTTCGGTTCGTTTTCGTCGGTGTGAAAGCATCAATCGCACTCAGGTGCGCACTAAATCAAGCGGACCGAGTCCTCCAAAAAGAGGTGGTCTCGGTCCGCTTGATTCCGCACCAAATGCCAACCTCTGGTGCGGTCCCTCTGGTGAGAACGCAAACCTGGACCAACTCAGGTCTAAATGAACTATTCGAAATGCATCAATGCTTAATTTGCGTGCTGCCTGTATATTCCCCTACATTCATTCAGCAGTAGCGCAAATCATGACCTACCAACACATGGCTAATTTGAATATTCAAAGGCCATTATTTGAATATTCAAATTAGCCATGTGTTGTGCGCTGCTGAATGAATGTAGGGGAAACACTGGTATGAAATTAATTTAATCTGTAATATACATGTTTCATTAGGTACAATCCCATACATTTCAAAATTCTTCTCAGAGTAGCATTTTGATAACAATATCCACTGTGTTCAATAACTGCAGAATCTCACCATGTCTCAAACCAAGCTTAAAGTAGAATATAATTCAATCTTTCAAATGAGCCATAGCCTATTCTTGCTTGTCGTTTCGTTATTAGGGCTATATCGGAAAGGTGCTTGTCTCATCATCAGCAGGATAGCATTGGTGAAAATAGCGCGTCTCCTCTGCCTGAATGACGCAATATGCGCCTTTGGTGGATCCAGTACATCCGAAGATTGTTCTCCAGCTGCAGCCGCGACTCATTACGAAACTGGATATTTTGCCAGAAATGGGTAATGTTGACGATATAAAAAGCAAGGACCAGCGAAAGTGTCGCTCCATTGTGAAAGTTGAAATTGCCGCTTATTTCCACTGGAAGATGACGAAACGTCATTCAGACCAATGTGGTTCGTTTGCATGTGTGAACGCCGACCACACACAGTCTGTATGCTACAATGTAACAATTTTACTGCCTGGTGCGGACCAAATAATCGAACTAGCGGTGTGAAAGCACCCTGAGTTATAAAATCTAACAGTGACAGGGACAGAAATGTCTTTATTTGATCAATTTATGTCTGTTTCAGCTGGTAACAGCAGGATCGGATAACTTGCAGATAAAAGCCTTCAGGTGAAGCTTCAAGTCAACTTTAACACCCAAACAGCCTGAAAGATTCGAATGAGTTTCAATTGCATTAAATCATATTATTATTATTAATATTATTATTACATTTTTTGGCCTCTCCCAATAATCAAAATGTTTGTTTTATCATGGCTATAATTTAGTAAAAGTTTTGTGACATTTAAGCATCAAAAACAGAAAAACTGATATCAGTCACAGTGACATTAAACGTTATCTGCGTAGAAACTGATGATAAAGAGAAGCATTCCTGCTTTTGTTTACTTTATTATTTTTGATTTTTGATAATCATTATTGTTATTATTTAGTTTTATTTGCACTCTCAGATTTTGTTCTGCAGCAGCTGCACAAAGGCTTGTCTTATAAAAGAAGAAGGGCCCCAGGATTGATCCTTGAGGATTGCTGCATGTGATTATTTTAGTACATATGCATTCATTTGTTTTAATCTTTGTTGTTGTTGTTGTTGTTGTTTGTCAGAGTGATTCGGACCTCCACCTACCTGCTGTACTCTCTGCACATAAACGCCTGTCTCTTCTATTGGGGCTCCGACTACGAAGGACTGGGATCCACCAAGTGGGTCTACAATGGGAAAGGGAACGCGTAAGAGACTTTTCGTGATGCTTCTGCTCCAAACAAACAAACACACAGTTAAATTAATACAACTGTGAAGATTTAGGTTTATTTTAGACTGCTTTCTACATGAATCTAATCTAATTTTCATTTTGATTTGTTAACTAATGGTAATGTTTTAATGAATGGACCCCTGCATGCACGTGCAAAAGATATGCAGCACGCTTAAACAAAGGCATTGATGAAGAAGACTGAAAGCTAATAAATATGGTTGTAAACATGCAGGTTTAAAACATCAAGAAAACTAGTTTCTACAAATGTTTTATGTGAGTTTTGGTGAGAAACAAATATAACTTTTGTTCATTTGCAAGAAATATCAACAGGAAGTTTTCATGGGTGAGTGAAGAAAAAAAGAGTAAAAAACTACAGGCAAAAACGAGAAAGACAAAGTGCTTTTTCATAAAAACATCTGAAAGAGAAAATCATGTCTTTGTAGGTGTAAAATGTATGATTATTTTAATTTTAATTATCCTGAAGAGTAATTATTAATTCTCTCTCTATAGATTTATAACTTTTCAGAGTTGTGGTTTTTTTTTCTTCAGGTATATCCGCTGTTATTATTTTGCCGTGAAGACGCTGATCACCATCGGAGGACTGCCGGACCCGACCACCGTCTTCGAGATCTGCTTCCAGCTCATCAACTACTTTGTTGGCGTGTTCGCGTTCTCCATCATGATCGGTCAGGTCAGTCATCCTGCAAACACACGTCACAAAGAGAATAAAAAGTGTTTAAATTCTGATTCTGCTGCTGACTGGTATGTTCTGGTTCTGGTCTCAGATGAGGGACGTAGTCGGAGCTGCAACTGCCGGAGAGAACTACTACCGCGCATGCATGGACAGCACCGTCAAGTACATGAACTCCTACTACATCCCACGAGAGGTCCAGAACCGCATCAAGACCTGGTACGACTACACCTGGGAGAGCCAGGGCATGCTGGGTAAGATCCACTGGGCTGGAGGTCACACCTGAAACTGTCAAATGAGAACAGAGTGATGATACTGTAAGGTCTGGTCCCTGAACGCCTCGTGTTGAGTTCAGGTGCACTCAGAGCTTTGTGTTTCTGTGCAGACGAACAGGAGCTGCTGATGCAGCTTCCTGCTAAGATGAGGCTGGACATCGCTGTGGACGTGAACTACTCTATTATCAGTAAAGTCGCTCTGTTTCAGGTCAGACACACAAATAAACATGTTGATTGATAAAAATAAAAAAAAATGATGTGACAACATTCTGCTTCATTTTAAGAAGAGATAAACATTTAAACATGTTTCTGTGTGTGTGTGTGTGTGTGTGTGTGTGTGTGTGTGTGTGTGTGTGTGTGTGTGTGCGCGTGCGTGCGCAGGGCTGTGACAGACAGATGGTGTTCGACATGCTGACGAGGCTGAAATCTGTCGTTTATCTGCCTGGAGACTTTGTCTGTAAGAAGGTGAGCACACAACAAAAATGAATCATCATATCATAAATTTATCATAAATAAATTAAATCCATTAAATGTACCATAAACCAATTATTGATTAATTGTGGCATATATTCATTTTTCGGTTTTACTTTTTTAAATTAGTTTCCTTATTCATTTTAAATGCACTTATTTTTGTATTCATTTATTTGATTTGATGTATTAATTTATCTTTAAATGTCTAAATCTTTAATTTACTTACTCTACTTTTATTTTGATTTATTTCATATTTATTTTTAGATGTATTGATTTGACAGTTACATGTAAAGTGCTCTTTCTGTATTATTTTCTTGACCTGCTGTGTGTGTGTGTGTGTGTGTGTGTGTGTGTGTGTGCAGGGGGAGATTGGTCGGGAGATGTACATCATTAAGCAGGGGGAGGTTCAGGTGGTGGGCGGTCCCGACCTGCAGATCGTGTTCGTCACCATCAGAGCCGGCTCCGTGTTCGGAGAGATCAGGTGGGAGCTGCTTCCTGATGTCTTGTTACTGTTATAAAAAGTGAAAAGTTTTACAAGTACAAAACTTGTGTTAAATGTTGATATTTGTGCCAGAACCTCTTTATTCTACACGTCATTTAAAATAAAGCGTTTGCACTAACCAGATCCTGTTAAAACATTAAATTCTGCTCCTCAGAGACACTGTGAAGACATGATTAGTTCTGCTGAGACCAACGGTCACGTGACAAATATTCACTGAACATCTGTTTACACAAAGCAGAGAGGAGAGGACAGGAGAGGCTGTTTACACAGAGCAGAGAGGAGAGGACAGGCTGGAAAAATGACAATTCTTCAATATGTAGAATATGTGGAAAAAAACAGTTTTTGTGTCATTTTTTTTGGTCATTTTTTTGTTCATTTTACATATTTTTTGACATTTTGTCTTTTTGGGGGCATTTTACATTTTTGGGATCGTTTTGTGTGTTTTCTGTGAATTTTTGGTCATTTTATATATTGTTTTTGGTAGTTTTGTGGGTGTTTTCCTTTTCATTTTCCTTTTTTTTGGTAACTTTGTGTCTTTTGGGGGGCATTTTACATATTTTTTGGGGCAATCAGCTCTTTCTGATTTCTGTCATTCTAACTGTGTTATTTTGCACTAAGATGTGTTTGACTTCCATAGAGATGCAGGACTTAGAGATTTGTAGAGATTTCATATATTGCATACACTGTTTTCTCTCACCTCTCTGACCCCTCTCTCTCTCTCTCTCCCTCTCTCTGTGGCTTGTCTGTGATTGGTCAGTTTGCTGGCGGGAGGCGGAGGAAACAGACGAACAGCCAACGTGAAGGCGCATGGCTTCGCCAACCTGTTCATCCTGGACAAGAAGGACCTGGCGGAGATCCTGGTGCACTACCCCGAGTCCCAGAAGCTGCTGCGCAAGAAGGCCAAGTAAGAGACACGAGTCACGAGTGACCTGAGAGATAAGGAGTTAAGACTCGACAGCAGCAGCTTTAGATCAGAGCCGCGGTGTTTGCTTCCTGTCTAGACGAGCCTCTAATTGCCTCTAATTGGCTGCGTTGGTCACATGACCCACTGAACGCCACAGTTGCAGCTTCTTTAACGAGTCGCTGCGGTCATGTTGTTGTTGTTGTTGTTGTTGTTGTTTGTCTGCAGCTGGTCAGACTCTGTCCCTGTTGCTGAATATTATCTAAAAGAAAGTTTGATTTGCTGCAAAAGGAAAAAAAAAAAACATCAGTGTGACGTCTGCAATAGGAAGGAAGGAAGGAAGGAAGGAAGGAGGGAAGGAAGGAAGGAAGGAAGGAAGGAGGGAAAGAAGGGAGGAAGGAAGGAAGGAAGGAAAGGAAGGAGGGAAAGAGTGAAGAAAGGAAAGAAGGAAGGAAGGAAAGGAAGAAAGGTAGGGAGGAGGGAAAGAGCGAAGGAAGGGAGGGAGAAAGAGGGAGGGAATGAAGGAAGGAAGGAAGGAAAGGAAGAAAGGTAGGGAGGAGGGAAAGAGGGAAGGAAGGAAGGACGAAAGAAAAGTAATATTACAGAGTAGAAATACTCAGTTACCAGTAAAAGTCCTGCATTCAAAATACAGAAAATACTTCATGTACCAGAAGTTAAAAGTAATCATTATGAAGAATTAGAGTAATATTATCGTATTATTTATTATTGTGTTCCATGTATTCATGGTGAGGGTGGAAATCATTTTAATGACTATATTTTGCTGAGTAGTTTAAACTATAAAAAATACAATATAATTATTTACTTAATTATTTCTTTAAATCCATAATCTGAATCTGTAAAGTAGAAAGTACAATATTTACCTGTAGATGTGGTGGAGAACAAGTATAGAGTATCAGAAAACAGAAATGTTCACATGTGAAACTCAAGAACCGGTTCCTGGTTTGAATCAGAGAGAGCAGGAGATCTGAACACTGAAGGAATCAGAACATGGAGAGAACTACATCTCCGTGATTCCACGCTGCTGCATAATGTCACCAAACTATGTTATTGTTTTGACTGAGAGAAAGCAGCTGCAGTAAATCATATATTTTACCTTTAAATGAACAAACTCGAGCAAAGAAATTAAATACTGGGTTTAAAAAAATTGTAAAACAGCTCCAGAGGATAAAATGCAGCGAAATATTTGGACTCAGTTTCCTACCAAATGTTTATTTTTCCAGGTCAAAACAAAGTATTGAACTTTAGGTGAAATTTGAAAATAATCATTATTATCTCCACAGATTCTTCAGACAGTCACAGTCAAAGTAAATGGACCAGCTGGTGTGAATAAATATGTTTTAATATCTGAGAAAATTTGGGACCAAACTGCTGCAGGAAAAGTTATTTTATTCTCGTTACTTGAGTAAATCCAGCAGAAACTTCTGAACGTTGGATCAGACTAAGAGTTTTACAGAAATGAGTGAACTCACAGTAAAGCTCTTGTTATTAGAAAACTCCTTCCTTCCTTCCTCCCTCCCTTCTTCCGTCCCTCTTTCCTTCCTTCCTTCTTTCCTTCCTTCCTTCCTTCCTCCTTCCCTCCCTCCCTCCTTTCTGCCTTCCTTCCTTCTTCCTTTCCTTTCCTTCCTTCCTTCCTTCCTTCCTTCTTCCTTCCTTCCTTCCTTCCTTCCTCCCTTCCTCCTTCCCTTCCTCCCTCCCTCCCTCCCTCCCTCCTTTCTGCCTTTCTTCCTTCCTTTCTTCCTTCCTTTCCTTCTTTCATTCCTTCCTCTTTTCCTTCCTTTCCTTCCTTCCTTCCTTCCTTCCTTCCTTCCTTCCTTCCAGCGAGGTTAGAAATTATCTTAAATTGAGTCAACTTGGGATTTTTTTACAGCAGATGATAAAGAGTTGTCTCTGCTGTCCTTCCGTCGTCTGATCCGTCCCGTGCGTCTCGGACAGGATTAGACCTGTCCTGTAATCTGTCTCAGGTCGCTGCAGACAGTCAGAGAACCGGGTCAGATCAGCTGATTGATCCTCCTGCTGCAGCTCAGATCTCAGAGGGAGCATGGTGCTGCAGCGGGGTGGATGGAGCTGCTGGAGCTGCTGGTACAGGAGCCGCTGTCTGAATCTTTGTGTAATTTTGTGTCTGTTCTACGTCCTCTGAGCGTCTTTGTGTCCACGCAGGACAATGCTGACGAAGGACAAGAAGCCGGACGAGAAGGCGGGCGGGAAGGAGCCCATGCAGGTCATCCCGCCCAGACCAGACACGCCTGAGATGTTCAAGGCGGCGCTGAAGGTGTCGGAGCAGGTGGGTCTGGAGGGAACCTTCACCAAGCTGAAGAAGAGCTACAGACAGACGGAGAGCTCAGCAGAGGTGAGACAGCAGCCGCCTGCAGGGGGCGCTCTCCTGACAGAGGTTTCACTGGCTTTATGTTTCCTATTCTGTCAATTATTACTCAGAACAAAACTCTTCTCGCGTAAGTTTAAAGGTTTAATATTTTACAATCTGCATTATAATGTCTAAAAATGACTCGACTTATGTTCAATTTGTTGCTGCACTGTGAACTTATACTATCAAATGTTTTCAGCAAAGTTAAAAAGAGAGAAATGTGTCATTCTGAGGTTTCATCTGCCAGTGGCTTCATGTGTCTTTTTATCCAGTTTGAAGCCACATTTTTACGACCCACTCTGTAGCTCTCAGTGGTTTTTAACTCTGCATTTGAACCAGATAAAGGTTTTGATTCGTCAGACGTCTGAATCTGAAGTTCTCAGAGAAACTAGCTGAACAGATGTCAGCAGCAGCAGATCGACTAGCTGCTCCTCCAGGACGTCCCGAGTCTCCAAACAGAGTCAGAGAAACAAGAAACTGCTTTATTTTATTCTGTGTGTTTACTGATTTAATCAGAGTAAGAGATCTGAACAAGGAATCAGAACAAGGAGAAAACTTCATCTCCCATGATCCCATGTTTGTTATTGTTTTGACTGAGAGAAACCAGCTGCAGAAAATATTATAGTGAACCCTTAAATGAACAAACACGAGCAAAGAAATTAAATATTGGGTAAAAAAAAAATTAAAATAGCTCCAGAGGAACTCATTTTCATACCAAATGTTTTTTTCCAGATAAAACATTTATCTCCACAGATTCTCCTCAACTGTTCCAACATTTTGGTGAAAAGTCACAGCTGCAGCACTCAGAGCTGCTGATGAACCAGCTGGTGTTAATAAATATGATTTTATATCTGAGAACATTTGGGACCAAACTGCTGCAGGAAATGTGAAATGTGTGTCATTTTATTTTTGAGAAGAAAGGAGAAAGAACAAGAGTAACAACATGAAGAAAGAAAGAAAAGAAGGAAGGGAAGGAAGGAAGGAAGGATGGAGGGAGGGAGGGAGGGAGGGAGAAGGGGGAGGAAGGAAAGAAAAAGAAAGGATGGAGGAAGGAAGGAAAAGAAGGAAGAAAGAAAGAAAGAAAGAAAGAAAGGAGGGAAAAAAGGAAGGAATAATGGCAGGAGGGAGGGAGGGAGGGAGGAAAGGAAGGAAGAATGGAAGGAAGGAAAGGAGGTAAGGAAGAATGGAAGGAAGGAGGGAGGAGGGAAGGAAGTAAGGAAGGGCAGACTGATCCTGTGTTCCTGTGTCCTCCTCCAGGTGGGCCCATCCCTCTCTCCGCTCCCCCCTCCGTCCCCAATGCACCGCCGCTCTCCGGTTCCTCTGACCGTTGCCCAGGACGACGACGACGCCGTGTCGGAGACCGCCGACAGCTCGGTGGTCATCAGGATGACGCCGCGGCAGCAGGGGGAGGAGCTGCTCACCGTGGAGGTCACGCCAGCAGATGAGCAGGAGAAGAAGTAGGAGGCGTGAGGAGGCAGGACTCCATCTCCCAGGATGCCTTTCAGCAACCTCCAGAGAAGAGCCAAGGGTTTCAGGCAACACACCTTGCTGCAAACTGTTTCTTCTCCTCTGGTGGATTCCTTCTTCCTCCTGTTTTTTAGAAACATTTAAACTTCTCCAGCAGAGAAACTGAGTCAGATCAGCTTCTCTTCCTCCTCTGGGTGCTTTTCATTCGCTTTTATTCGTCGTCTCCGTGTTTCCTTCATCTGCATCTTTTCTGACTGAACTGACTGAACTTAGCTGATCAGGATTTAGAGGCAGCTTCATGTAGACGCTTTATTTTACTAATGTATATATATATATATATATATATATATGAATAAATATGATATATTTATTGTGATAGTGTTTGGATGAGGATGTGCAGCTCTGTAGAGATTAAACTGTTGTATGAAGAAAGAAAAGAGGGAGAGAGGGAGGGAGGGAGGAAGGAAGGAAGAAAGAAAAGGAGGGAGGGAGGAAGGAAGGAAGGAAAAGAACAGAGGGAGGAAGAAAAAAAGAAGGAAGGAAGGAAGGATTAGTTAGTTAGTTTGTAAATAAAAATAAAACAAAGCAGGCAGCAGGAGAAAATATTGTAAATACAGCGTACGCTTGAACTGATTTTGATTTTTTAAGGTTTTCCATAGCAGCACATTGTTTATCTGACACTCAAAAACATCTCTTTAAGATGGTTTCTCAGGTTGATTTTAGCAAGTTAACCTCAGAGATGGTGAATAAAGAGTTGTGTATGTTCTGTAGCTCACTGTGTCACAGGTTAAATGGCAAAACACACAAAAAATGACGATGAGATGCAGGAAAAGAAACATTTAAATGAACAATGATTTACTGAGAGAGCCGGAAGGAGAAGTTACAGCTTCACAATCAAATAACATAAAAATCTAAAAATTAGTAGTAATATGATAGTGTAGCTGTTATAATAATAATAATAATAATAATAATAAGAATAATAATGTAAAAAAATAAACAGAGCAGACCTGGAGAAGTAAATAAAGCAAACGAGAAGCATCCATCCTTCTTTTCTTTCTGTAGTTTATTCTTTCTCTCTCTTTTCCTTTAAACTGTTTTTTTTCTCTTTTTTTTTTTCTTCATCTGTAGTTTAGATCTCTCTGAGTTTTGGGATGTAAATATTTGGGCTCAGAGTTGGAGGCGGTGGAGGAGTGGAGGGCAGTGACGTGGGTGCAGTACCGGCTGTGACCACACGTTTACTCCACTGACCTGCTGTGTGGACAGAGAGGGCGCTGTTTCACTCTGAAACAATGAGAACTCTCATTATGTGATGATGAAAAGGATTTAAACAGATCTTTGGCTGTGAAACTCCATTACCCAGAGTCCCTTGCGTCTGCAGCTCTCAGCACTGAGGCCTTCACTGAGCTGATCAGGTTTTAGAGGCAGCTTCATGTATTTTTATGAATATGTAATAATATTATATAATATTATTTCTGGTGTTAGCCGCTCTGTAGAGATCAAACTGTTGTAAAGATGTTTCTGCTCGTCCAGCTGTCATCGACTCTTTATTTGATTCCTGTTTCCACTGACAGCTTGATGAGTCCTCACACACCACACTACACTACACATACACGCACACCACACACAGTAACACACACACACAAACAGACACATACGACAAACTACACACACACACACACACACACACTGCAATCTGCACACTAACACAATAATGACTAACGATTTTACTCCAACAGTTTCCAGGTCAGTCAGTCTGTGTGTGTCTGTGTGTGTATGAGGGGCATTTTATGCCAGGGAACTATACAAAATGCCTTAACCGCGTCGCCTGCGCCTGCATAAAGATGATAAATAGGCGTGCGTACAGGAACATGTATTGCGAGTACACCAGATAATGAAGGGGTGACGGGTAACAAGTGTCATGCCACGTGCGAACGCCTCTGCTCATCTGAATGTACAAATAATTATTTACTTTATAATGACGAATTTTGAGGTTAACAGCTGCTTCGCTTCACAATTCAACAGTCGATGTATCACCAAGAGAGACCGATGAGACAGTTTAGGCTATTTCAAGTCTACACGTGCACACGTTAAGGCGTCTGAAGCGTTGGCTTTAAGACAATAACACACGCGCGTTAACGCCTGTAACGCATGTACGCCTGTAACAGTATATCAGGACTGGACCATTGCTCAGGCGCCAAACTGAGGAAGAGGCTGTACTGTACGCATTTACACACGAGGTCACCTGGATCATCAGGACCTGACAGAACTTATAGATGAACCCCAACAGAGCTGTCAGGATATTTTTATTTTTGAAGTAGTTGAAATTATTTTAATTATCCCTTTCACCCTTCACCAAAATGTGTCATCATAAAGTAAATAATTATTTGTACATTGAGACGAGCGTGCATCAGGCGTCCGCTACATACATGACCCATCGCTATTTGATTTCCACACACACTACACAGCGTGTCTGTACGCTCATGTAGAGTTGTACTTAACAGTCACGCGGGTCTTCATGTCACATATTTGAGGCGTAGTTCACCCGTCACGTGACGCTTGTCTGTCCATTGAAAGTGAATGGAATTTACACGCGCACGTTAGAGGTTTGATGTCATCGCATAGGCGATGTACACGTGTTTTAGTATAGTTCGCTTGCATAAAATGCCCCTCATAGTGTGTCTGTGTGTGTGTGTGTGTGAGGATCAATGCTGACTTTCAGAGCTTCAGACTCAGTGTCAAAGAAATAATTGGTATTTTCTGGAGGCTTTAAACTTTCAGCTCTGACTGTCTGCAGATTCTCCAAACAAAACTGAAATTCAGATCCGGAGAAATAAATTAAATGAATCCATTAAAATAATCTGCAGTAAACAGGCTGAGTTCATCTTTCTGAATCCATGAGAATATTTGGGACCAAAATATAGTTTAATGCACTGCCATTTTTTGCGATTTTTATTCTATTTTTCTCCTGTAACATCTTCTGTGTGTCTTTGTGTCTGTAGATTTCTCCTAAATTCACCAAAAATTAGCATTAGATAATGCTTTGTTTGAATATTTGATTGTTTAACGTATATAATTTATATAATATTGTCAGTAATCAAATGCAAAAGTTACAGGATGACATCTGGTTAAATTTGACGCTGTTCATCTGTTGTTTCCTCACGTTCCAGTTGTATTCTATATTTTCTATATCTTTATTATTCTGAAAGTTTTTACTGTTCAGATATAATTCACAACTGGATTAAAATGTATCATTTAATTACTAAAAACATGCTGAAATATTGTTTTGTTTTTCTACATCTGGCTGTTGGCAAAAAAACATTCTGATTAAAAATAACATTTTATAAAAGTTGTAATTAAAAAAAAAATTATCTTAATGTCATTATTCAACAGGAGAAGTTTGTTTGTTTGTTCAGAAACTTAAATAAAATATTGAGATTTTTAGTCAGTAGGCATTAAATGGTCACTTTTGTACTCAGGTACAAAACGTTGACAATTAAATGTAATAATCTACAGATAAATCTTATTATTTGATTTAAATTAACTGTCATTTGGGCTCATTAACCCCCAAAAATAATGGACATCGTGTGTTTTTAGCTACTCCACAGCTGTCAGGAAGGTCTTTAAACTTTTTTAATTGTTTATTTTAATAATTTAATAATACAGATGTCGAGACAAGGAAGATTTACAGAACAACGCTGTGATTTGTTGGTTGTTTTCAGCAGCTGATGTCAGCTTGGGATATTCACACAACAAACTGGATGGAAACAAGAATTTATTGATGTTTTATTTGGAGGATTTTCTCAAAATCTGGTTAAAATTTCCACTAAAATTGTTGGAAACACATCTGGTGACAGATTTAAAAGTAGAAAGAGTCCAAAAAGGAACAAACAACATGTTTGAAGCTGTAAAATGTTTGTATTATTCCTCTTTAGTGACGAAGGATCAGTTTATTGTCTCAGTCAGTTCACGCTGCCGGCTGACAGGAGGCGCCGCTGAGCCTCGCGCTCTGCTGCAGAAACCAATAGTATGGCTGTATCCCAAAGTCAAGGATCCTTCCTTGGTGGGATCCTTCCTTGACAGCTTATGTGTCTGCAGACCCGCAGACTGCAGTAGATTCTGACCCGCAGTTCTAGACCTCTTGTATTTTGAGACAGTGCCCCCTACTGGACGGATGTAAAACTGCAACTAAATCAGCATCTCCAAATCCCCAAAAAGAGAGTGCTTAATTAATCAAAGTTAATATTTTTCAACCGTTTTACAGATGAAATGATTTACACATGAACAAGGCCAAAACCAAATAATAGACAAAAATACATTTCGGATCTTCTGCGCTTGATGAGCTTAATTTCTGTCCAATAAATCTCTAAATATATGCTATAGAGTAGCCTGATATCAATGTAGTGATATAAACACACACACACAATATGAATAATAAAGGGAAAAGGTGTACATACATACATAAATTCATCCAAAATTAAGTTTTTGGATAAAGTAAACTAAATGCCAACATAGCCTAAACAGTTTCATGCTTGTATGAAAACATAGGCCCATACATGTTTTTCTCATATCACCCACTTTATTGCTTTAATCATTTATTCATGTTTAATTTAATGCACATGCTAAAAACATTTGTCATCGGTTTCATGAAACAAAAGTTAGTTTGTAATGCTTTCAATGAAATAGGGGGAGCTGTCGCAAAATACAAGGGGTCTAGAACTGCGGGTCTAAATCTGCAGTCTCCGGGTCTGCAGACACACCCTCCCCACAGAAACAGAGACTCTCAGACTTCAACTCTCAGGTCTAAAACTACAGGAAAAGCTTCAGGAAGCTTCTTGGAGCTTCAGGAAGCTTTTCTTTGTGTCGACAGAAAACAAGAATAGGCGGGAAAACAGAAAGAATGCACGACAGGAAGCTGCTGATTACTGACAGCAGAAGAAGAAACACAGAATATATGAAGCTGCTCAAGGAAATAAAGAATAATGTTTCTGCTAAAAAAAAAAAAATCTTTATGACGGCGAATTGGTTGGAAATTAACTGTAAATAAACAGTTTTTCCATCATCACAGGTTCATTGTTAGGCTGTTTAAAAATACATTTTTTTTATCACAACTTATTACATTTTCTCAATTATATTTCATGGTTTTATTTTTTTTTTATATTGTGATTGGTCAAAGTCAGACGTGAGTTCAGCTCAGTTAAATCTATGATAACCACTTAATATTAATAAATTAGAACATAAATATAAAACATAATAATAATAATAATGATCATCACATAAAAACAATGGAAATATTAACGCAATAACATTAAGTGCATTATGAGTCTATTTTAAACTGAAAATGAGGGTAAAAACAGTCATAAACAAAAACAAGAAGATTTAAGATAAAACAAACAAAGAAATCTGAGATAAATTATTATAGTATGAAAAAAACAAGTCTCCCTAACTATTTATTTTATTTATATTTTTATTAAATTATATTAAATTTAGCTGTTTTAATGATTGTATTGTTTAATAAAAATAATAAAAAATAGATTAAATAATGATAATAATAATAATTATTATTATTATTTAAGGTTATGAGGTTGAGACAGTAAATCATTAATATAACTCTGCATATTAATAATTATAATATTCAGCATATATTAAAAAGAAAATAATTTTAGTTGTCACATTTATGCAACAAAGCGACTCGAAGTTCTTCACATAATAACATCAGAAAGCATCAAGTCAGTTATTTATAAATTTAATTTTCACTGTTTTAACTGTAAAGCCGCTTTGAGTACCATGTGAAGCACTCTATAAATACAAATTATTATTTTTATTATTATTATATTAAAATTATCAATAATAATATTAAAGAAATAAACATGAAAGAAGATTTTATACAACTAAAAAGTGCTGTACAGTTATTAAAATACAATAAAAAAATTAATATAGATATTAGTAACTTTATTTAGTTATTTATTTAGCTTTATTTAAAGCGCTCTTGAGTATCTGATAAAGATCGTTGTAATTATGAGTTTCCATTCACAGAAAAGATCACATTAATAAGAACACACGAACATTTCCTCCCTCTCTCTCTGGTTGCTGCAGTCTGTCCCGCCCTCGCTCTATAAATTTACTCGGGTTTTTTTCTCGCCCATGCGCGCTCAGCCCCCTCAGTCCCCACATGTCCGACGGCCAGTGAAGGCAGCACAGCCAGCCAGTCAGCAGCGGAGCGACACGGAGACACGCTGCAAACACCGGAGATACAGACACACAACCGGAGGCGTTAACGGTTTAAATCACGGTTTAGTAAAGTTTAATTTGAGAGAAACTGGGAGGATTTACTGACAGACACACAGACAGACGAGAGGAGCAGGAGGAAGAGGAGGAGGAGGAGGCGCTGCTTGGGACCAGAGGTAAGGGAAAGTTTGCCGTCTTCAAACTTTTTTTTTATTCCTGAGACTCCCGGGGCTCTGAGTTCTTGTGGGTCGGTGTTTCGGTGTTTTGGATGTTTTCGGGTCGCTCGTCCTTTAAATGTTGAGTGATTTTTGTCTCTGTGAGCGTCTCTTTTCATGCGGCCGTCCAGCAGCTTCCACCGATCAAAGAGCCTTTCTGTGTGTGACAAAAGAGCCGCAGCAGCCTCACCTGGCGCGCGCGCACACACACACACACACACATATACACACGCATACACGTGTTTTTTGTGTCCTGCTGAAGCCTGAAAATATTTCCTGGCTGACACCGTTCAGGAGCTTCATCAGCATCATAAAAATCACATTAAAAAACATAGAAAAGCAGAAAATGTTTCCCCTCATATGTATACATGCATATGTTTTGTCATCACCGATCAGTTCATTGTCGAATAGTCAAATATTTAATTATTGCTTATTTTTCAAAATAGAAATATTAAATTCATTATAATGCACTGCATTTGAGAAGCTGAAACATCAAATATTTTTGCTGGAAAAATAACCCAAAAAGCAAGTGATTGACTAATTATTGCAGCTTTAATTCTTTAATTGTTTTAATAATTTATTCTAAAAAATTAACTTAACTCTTTAAATGTGTTTTTCCAGACCAACATATTCATTTTAACAAGCTGAAACTTTAAATATTTAGCATTTTTTTACACACACACATGCTGTTTGTGCCCTGCTGAAGCCTGAAAATATTTCCTGACAGTGTTAAGGAGCTCCATCATAATCATAATGTTTCCCCAGAATATAATAAAATCACATTTTAAAAAAGCAGAGAAAAACAGCAGATTTTCACATTTAACAAGCTGAAATTTTAAATGTTTAGCAATTTTTACTTTAAAAATACCACAAACGAAGAATCATTATCAGAATGATTAAAATGAAATAATTATCGGTGATTAATGGGTGATTGCTGCAGCTTTAATTATTTTGCTTTAAAGTTTATTTTTTTTGTAAAATTCTATATTCAGTTTCATGTAAGAGAAGAAATAGCAGCAAATTCTCACGTTTGAGAAGCTGAAACATCAAATATTTTGCATATTTGCTTGGGGGGGGAAAAACCCGCTAAAGGATGAATGGACAGTCAGAATTCTTTCTGATTAAAGAACTAAAATATTTATTAACTCATCGTCTTCAGATCTCTGTTCTCTGTGATGGACAGAAATAATTTTACTAAGATTATAAAAAAGAGAAAAACAGCAAAAAGTATTTATGGGAGATGAATGTGTGCATGTTGCATTCAGGGACAAGCAGCTTTTCAGCCTCTGTTGTCCTGGCTCACTTCCTGTCCTCAGACTCTGTTTCCTCCAGCTGCTGTGTTATTCTCTGAACTCGGGAAAAGTGAATCGACTGATTCTCAGATTCTCCAGCGGAGTTTATCTCTGATCTCTGAACTGTCGGAGTGAAACACATGTGTGTGAAAAGCAGATGTTGTGAGGACTTTCACTTGGCTTCCTAAAAACCCTGATCTAGATCCAGATTCTGGACCTGTTCCAGATCTAAACTCCAGATTAAGCTGCAGACAGCTCGGAGCGAAAGACGCTGCTGGACGTCGTCACTCTGCAGGATTTATGTTTTTTTCCATCCCACTGTCCTCATGAGGACATCTGGGACGCAGACACTCTCTCTGGTTTCCTGTGTGTGTGTGTGTGTGTGTGTGTGTGTGTGTGTGTGTGTGTGTGTGTGTGTGTGTGTGTGTGTTTGTGTGTGTGGCTGGCTGCAGGGTGTGTCTCTGCTGACTGACCGCTGCAGCAGAAGACGTTTCTATAAATAAACCTGGTTTTGTCTGCAGGTTTTTCTGTGTCGTGTCTCAGAGACTCGGAGGACATCAGAGTCCCCCATCAGGTCTGACTGACTGGAGTCACATTATGATTGTGTTTCTAGTTTCTGAGCTTATTTAGTGAACGTATCACCAAGTAGAACTTCTTTGCTGCACTATTAACTGAATGATTGTGTTCACATGCTGCTGCTACTGCTGCTGTCAATGATCGTAGCAGTGAATAAAATAAAGAGTTAATTTATGCTTTATTTCTGGAGAAATCATTGAGGGCAACCCCTCATTTACAATGATGTCGAAAGTACAGAGGAAACACAATGAAGAACAAACAGACAAAACACTTGAAAAAACATTAAAAACAGTTGCAGTGAAAGGCAGAGTTATTGGTTATCATAGTTTAGTTATTGGTCATCATAGTTTTAAACTGGCCCATAGTTATTATTGTGTTGAGTTTGAGTGAATGTTGTCGGAAGTTCCAGATGCAGCAGAGAAACCACTGCAAAAAACATGAAGCCTACCAAGTATTTTCTTCTTATATCAAGCAATAGTATCTTAATTATATTGTTTTGAGTATAATTTACCTACTGAACATAGCTATGTGCTTATTAGGGCCTCGGGGCAATCGCACCGAGCACTGGTCCCATACAGCAATAGCTGTAGGGACCAGCTTCGCCCCGAGCACTACTGTTATACTGTGGAATTCTTCCTCTTCCTCTTTCGGACGCAATTTCGTCCCGCTACTAGTCCTACAACTTGAAGAGTTGCAGGACAAATTATATATCAAAACGTGCGGTTTGATTGGGATCGGTGTGCTATTACTTTTCTCTACAGAATACGAAAAACTGGCCAAAATTTTGCATTGAAATGAATGAGACGGACAACAAAAAATGAACGAAAAAGACCAATAATTGGAGATTTTTAAACGTCTACTTCTCAGGCATAATTTCACCTAGAGACTCCATTTAAACTTTAAACAGTAGACACAAGTCTTGTGTATTGGTGTATTAATCCATGTTTCGATAGGTCATATAGTTTTTTATCAATCCCTGTTCAATGAGCATGATCATTTTTGGAGAAATTCTGAGATTATAATGGGTGTGTATTGCACGGAATGTTCGTGTCACAGTGTGTGACATCATCGCCAGAGTGTAGAGGGAGAGGTAATACTGTCAAAAAATAAATTTGAAAACTGAGCTCCAGGCCGCAAATTCCACTCTACAGAAATAATGTATACATAGAAATGTAGGAAAATTTGTCTTCTCACTCACGATCCTCTGGTAAAGTTGTCAGAGTTATAGTTTGGGCGTACGACGCCCAGATGCGCCACCAAAACCACCAACAGCCTCATTGGTTCCCATATTAAAAACGCAGGGAGATTTCTAAAAAAAGGAAGATGGAACAGTTTTTTTAGATCGCTCTAACAAAGCTATTTTTTAATTTTTCTTTTAAAAAATCCTATGTAGGAAGAACTCGGGACGCTCAAAGTGAAGTCGGATCAATGATAGGTATTATGGTTTTGCCAAAAATGCTTTCTGTTCGAGGCCAGAAATTCCAGTCCACCTCTGGCTGCTGTCACTCTTTCATTAACAGGTGTCAGTTAATTCTGTCGATTGCTTTGATCTGATTGCCTTTGATCTTTGATGTGATTACAGTTACAGATACACACACACACACATGCGCGTAAGCACGCACACTCCTCACACATGCATACACATGCTTCAAACACACGCACGCATGCACGAACACACACACACACACACACACACACACACACAGTAACTTTATGTGATTTTAATTACACACACACACACACACACACCGGCAGTAGCCCCCGTGGCCCTTTCAAAATTTCCCCAGAGGAAATTCTCTAGTTTGATTATTATTATTATGTGCTTATTTTTTTAATGATCTTGTTTAAAGACTTACATTGTGAGCTTTTCAAGATATTCCACCGTTTAATATGGTGAGCAGTTACCTAAAATATTGGCTCCAGTTGAGTTTTAGTTGCATATAGGTTGAATGCTATTTCAAAAGCATTTTCTACCACTAAAACATGATCGTTTCAAGTATTGCTGGCTTATTTTAATGTCACTACAGTTGGACTTTTCAAGCCACAATTGCTCAAAATAAGTATATTTGTATCTATTTCAAGCTATCATTGGTTTTTCCAGTGCCTGGATATTTTTACTTATATAAAGAATTCTTACAAAGAAAAATTTACTTACTGCACTGGCAGATAATTTTACTTGTTTTGAGCATGTATTTTCTTAATTCTAGTTATTTGTTTCTTATTTTTTGTCAGTTGTTTTTTGCAGTGTGAAAGCAGTTTTTCCAAATTTAGTATTAGTCCGGGGAACATTGAGCATCAAGCGATCACTAGAGCATGTTGGATAATTACTGTATATACTATCAGGATAAACAATAGTATCGTATCGATGTTGTTTTAGTTTTATAACGATATTAGGGCATAATAAGTTCATCCTTTTCCACAACAATGAATTTTTAAATCTGGAGAATATTAAACATTGGAATTGAAATGTGGAAAAGAAATATTAAAATATCCTAGAAAAATAAAACATAAAAAAATAAACTACAAACAAAACAAATGAAATAGACTTTCAGGCTATTAACAAAACATTGCACTGAGATAATCATTATGTATTATTTTCTGAGTGTTTCTGTCTGTTTCTGACTTTTTTCGGTCTCTTTCTGACTATTTGTTTTTGTCTGTTTCCGACTGTTTCTGTAAGTACCATATGAACAGCTGGAATGGCTGCTTGGGAAATATAGGTTTTATTTCAGCAGTTCATACTGCCTGTCAAACATTTGCAGCTTTACTTTAAACACCAAACGGCACAAAAAGTAAATATATTGAGTCCAGAAAAAAACTATTGTGTCCATTTTTATAAATCAAACGATAAGTTGATATAAATAAATAAATAAATAAATAAGTAAGTAAATAAAGTGCTACAAGACAAGTTAGTAGCTTAACTGTAGTTTCTGTTTAACAAAAAAGGATTTAACTCTTTAAAAAAACTGTCTCTCTGCATGATCCTTTACCTCATGATGTCTGACACGTTTATAATAATAACACTCTGACTCCGTTTGTGGCACTTTGAGCTCAGCTTCATTCCAGCTGGGACTCTGAGTTCTCTCTCTCTCTCTCTCTCTCTCTCTCTCTCTCTCTCTCTCTCTCTCTCTCTCTCTCTCTCTCTCTCTCTCTCTCTCTCTCTCTCTCTCTCTCTCTCCTCCTTTCTTTCCTCTCTCGCTCTCTCCTCCTCCTCTCTTCCCCGCCCCCCCCCCCTCTCTCTCTCTCTCTCTCTCTCTCTCTCTCTCTCTCTCTCTTCCTCCTCCTCCTCCTCCTCCTCCGTCTGCAGCTCTGACTGTTTTCCTGAGAAACATTTCAGCACAGACCCACCACAGACAGTGTGATGTGTTCACTGTCTCTGGTTACAGTGGGAGTCTCCAGCTGTGTTTCCTGCAGCTGTTTGTGCTTTCATAGTAAAGTTATGTAACAAACACAGAGCTGCAGTGTTACTGACTGTTTTCCTGAGAAACATTTCAGCACAGACCTGTCACAGACATGGTGGTGTGTTCACTGTCTCAGGTTACAGTGGGAGTTTCTGGTGTCCATCTGTGTTACCTGCAGTCTGTTGTGACAGAAACCTGCAGCAGCTCTCAGTCATTAAACATTAACTGGCTGTTTGCTGCATGTTGAGTTCAGGGTCACAGCTGATGTTTGAGCTGATAAACCTGCAGGTTGGTTCTCTCCTGGTTCTCTCTCTGTTTCTGTTCTTGTGTCAGTTTGTGATCGCGTGTTTCCAGTTTTCTGTCAGTCAGAAGCTGTGAGTGAATCAGATGCACGAGGTGCTCCACGCTCTGTGAAATGTGATTTACCGCTGCAGAGCTTCAGACTGAGTGTGAATCTGTGAGAAAAGCTGCAGACGGAGCAGCAAGACAGATCGAAGCAGAGAGCTGCAGTCTCAATAATGAAATCTTTTTCTGTTAAAATGTTTATTTTTAGAGTGAGAGCTGTGGCTGTTTGTTGCTTGATCAGCTTTTAGTTTGAAACATCTCTTGTTATCAGACTTTTTCACTATTTTCTGACGTTTTATAAACACGACAATTCATTTAAATTAGTATTAAACATCATTTTTTAAATTATTTTTTTAAATGAAACTTGTGATCAATCAGCAGATGAATCCATAGTTGCAGCCTCAGTGTCACCATGTCACATTTCACATCATATTTAACAACAGCTAGTTTCATAAAGTGTTGTTTTTTTTTTTGGTCAAAATGAATCCAAACCGTCCACGTTATCACACCAACAGTGATTGATCTCTCTGGACTGGTTGATGATGTCACAGCGAGGGATTTTTCTCTCTGCGGTTGTTGATGTTGACTTAAACCGTGCTGTGTGAGCTGCATGAAGTTTCTTTAGCACTTATTACCAGAGGTGGGACCAAGTCATTGTTTTACAAGTCACAAGTAAGTCTCAAGTCTTTGCCCTCAAGTCAAGTCCCAAGTCCTACAGTTTGAGTTTCAAGTCCTTTTAACAACAGAGTAATAATATCTACACATATCAGGTATGCTTTTGAAATCTGTATTTATTCATGAAAACTTTTTTTATGCAAGAACATTCTTCAAAAATTTGAAAAAAAAAACAAGTGCATAACAAGCAGACTGCACTAAAAACTAGTTCCACAAAAGTGTGTGTGTGTCACAATAGTTACTGTATCGACTTATCATTTGATACATAAAAATGGACATGATAGTTTTTTTTTTTCTCGACTCAATATAGTGACTTTTTGTGTTTAAAGTAAAGCTGTAAATGTTTGACAGGCAGTACGGTTTGCCAAAAAAAAAAACTATTTCCCAAGCAGCCGTTCCAGCTGTTTGTTATTTTAATAATAAAATAATATAATACATAATGATTATCTCAGTGCAATGTTTTGTTAACAGCCTGAAAGTCCATTTTATTTGTTTTTGGTTGTGGTTTATTTATTTATGTTTTATTTATGTAGGATATTTTAATATTTCTTTTCCACATTTCAATTTCAATGTTTAATATTTTTCGGGATTTAAAAAATTCATTGCTGTTAAAAAAATGTAACTTATTATGCTCTAATATCGTTTTAAAACTAAAACGACATCGTTACGATACTATCGTTTATCCTGATAGTTTTCTGGGAAAATATATCGTCCTAAAAATGTGTTAAAAGGTGACAGGCCTAGTTGGATGGATGCTGTTGGATCAAAATAACGTAGATGGAATTTGATTGGATGTTGTGCCGACACACACACACACACACACACACACACACACAGATGGAACGCTCCTCAGTAACACTTTTTAATCTTTGGGTTTTGAGGAAAGTAGCCAGTCTTTTCAAGTCAAAAGGCTCAAGTCCAAGTGAAGTCACAAGTTATTAGTCTAAGTCAAGTTGCAAGTCTCTTTACATTTTGTTAAGTCAAAAGTCATCAAATTCAGGACTTATGGCCACACCTCTGGTTATTACTTCATACTTCTGTGACTTCTGTGACTGCTGCAGGTTGTGCTGCCTGAACAGATGAATCAGAATAGAGATGTTCCAGTCTGTGATGGACTCTGATGTCTGAGGATGTTTGTGGCTGCAGTCTGTTGGGAACATGTTGGTGTTGTGCTGATGGAGCAGAGATCTGACAGCCGGGTGGAGCCTGCTGTTGTTTTTATTAGCAGACTTAATGAGCTGAAAGTTTCCAGGGTGTTGAAATGAGCAGCTCAGTGACCTCAGCACCTCTCTGAAGCTGCTGCAGATCAGAGCTGCTTCCTCTGAGTTGGTTCATAAAGATCTGCTGCAGACTGAAGAGCAGCAGACTCGGACACAGCTTACTGCTGAACATTTTGCCAACATGTTTTCTGACTGATCGTTTAGATCAACCCTCTGAACCCCAACAAACACTTTCAGGGAGTTTTTTGCTCTTTTTACATTCTCCTCTCTGTGTCCTTGTATTTCACTGCAACATATAAAATATCTATTAATCTATAAGTCCTGCAGCTCTGTGGAATCAGCACAATTAGAACAACTCAAACATGTATTTGTGCAGAAAAACACAGTTAGAATGACACAAACCAGAAAGAGTTGAATGGAAAACATTTAGCCAAGATCTATTATCCTGATACAGGTCATTTCATATCACAAAGCATATTTTCTGGATATAGAACATAGTTAATAGTATTTATGATTTAATAACATGGCAACGCCAAGCAGCAGTTGCTTTAGCTCCTCTTTCATGTGCAAAGATCAGAACGTAAAGCGTCTAAATGACGTAAAAATTGTGTGTTTTTGGCTGTTTCTTTCTGTTTCTGATGGTTTCTGTCTGTTCCTGACTTCAGGCTGTTTCAGGCTGAAAAAGGCTGTTTCTGTTTGACTGTTTCTCTTTCTGACTGTTCTGTTTGTTTCAGACTATGCGTTTCTGGCTGTTTCTGACTGTTTCTTTTTCTGGCTGTTTCTGACCGTTTCTCTTTCCGACTGTTTGTTTCTGACTGTTTCTCTGTTTCTGTTTTTTTGTCTGTTTCCGACTGTTTCTTTTTGTTTGTTTGTATCTGACTGTTTGTTTCTGTCTGTTTCTTACTGTTTCAGTCTGTTTCTGACTATTTCTTTGTCTGTTTGTCTGTTTCCGACTGTCTGCGTGTTTCTGCCTTTTTTACTGCCTGTTTATATCCGTTTTTGTCAGTTTTCTGACTGTTTCTCTGTTTTTCTGAGTATTTGTCTGTTTCTGACGGTTTCTTTAGGATGAACTCTGTTTCTGTTTCTCTCTGATTCTGTGTTTCTGACTGACTGACTGACTGACTGACTGACTGTTTCTGTCTGTTTGACTGTTTCTTTAGGATGAGCTCTGTTGTGTTTATGTTCTGACTGTCTTTGTTTATGAACTGGTCCGTCTGGTGGCTGTGACTCTGAGGGTGTGGTGATTTAAACTCAACGGCTTTTTACACAATGATGATGATGATGATGTCGTCAGAGCTTCATCATCCACAGAACTCAATGCCACATGACAGGAAAATACCAGGCTCTCTGAGAAGTGTGGGTGTGTATGTGTGTGATTAAAACCAGACGTCACACTGATGCTCTGAGTCCAGCAGGTGGAGCTGTTGAACCACATCTCCCATGATGCCGCTCTGTGTGTGTATATAAGCCTGACTTCATATATTCTTCTACTGAAGTGTCACCAAACTCCATTTAAATTTTAATTTCTTTAAAAAAACATGAGAGTTCTCGGAAACCTTTGAGGAACATTTCTGGGCTAAATAAACAGAGAAAACATCTAAAATATATAAAATTACTACAGAAAAACGATCCTGACTGCAGATCTGATTAAAAAGTATCTCTGTCTGGAACCAGTCGAGTCGTTTTTAAATCCCTGAAAGTCTGAATGGAGTCTGCTTGATGAACAGGGAAACTTTCTGAGGCCCCTTCAGTTGTTTCTGTGTTTTATTGAGCAGGAAATGAAGTCTGAGCCTCCGACTGTCTCACACACGCACACACACACACACACACACCACACACACACACACACACACACAGCTCCTTGTTCACTTCATTACAAGTTTCCAGCTGCTGCTTTAATACATTTAAAGTCAGATAATGAATCTTTTTGGGTTGAGGAGTTTTTTCTCTCAGCTGCATGTTGGTGAGTTTACACAAGTTGTTGTTTATTTTTATACAGTTTCTGCAGACGGTATAATATATACATTTTGCTCAAACTGCCTTGATATTCCATATGTCCTTGATATTATAAGTTACTTCTGATTTGCAGGTAAATTATTGTTGTTTTTTTTAAGTGGCCACGATTATTAGGGCCACGGGGCAATCGCACCGAGCACTATTGTTATACTGTGGATTTTTTTTGTCTTCCTCTTCCGGACACAATTTCGTTCCCCGCTACGAAATTACAAATTCTATATCAAAACGTGAGGTTTGATAGGGAAAACTGTCCAAAATTTTGCATTGAAGTGAAAAAAAGAACAATAATTGGAGATTTTTAAACGTCTACTTCTCCGGCATTCACCTAGAGACTCCATTTAAACTTTAAACAGTAGACACAAGTCTTGTGTATCAGTGTATTAATCCACGTTTCGATAGGTCATATAGTTTTTTATCAATCCCTGTTCAATGAACATGATAATTTTTGGAGAAATTCTGAGATTATAATGGGTGTGTATTGCATGGAATGTTCGTGTCACAGTATGTGACATCATCACCAGAGTGTAGAGGGGAGAGAAAAAAATTGTCAAAAAATAAATTTGAAAACTGCGCTCCAGGCCACCAAATTCCACTCTACAGAAAAAATTTACACGTAGAAATGTAGGAAAATTTGTCTTCTCACTCACAAATCCTCTGGTAAAGCACAGATGCGCCACCAACACGCACCAACAGCTGCTGTTAATTCTGTTGATTGCTCTGCTTTGATTGCCTTTGATTTGACATTTTGAGGTTTAAAGGGCCATAGGTTGCTGTATAAATAAAATACTTGAAAAGGAATGCTTGTTGTAGGTTGTGCTCCTTGTATATAATATAGCATAACATTACTAGTATTAATTATTTGAAATCTCTGAAGAATCTCATCATACCGACACACACCCGGCAGTAGCCCCCGTGGCCCTTTCAGAATTGTCCCCAGAGGAAATTTTCTAGTTTTTCTAATATTATTTGTATAATTGCTCACAGTGAAATCTTTCAATATTTATGACAATTAAGTTATTCCAATTTTTTAAAGAAACAACATAAATAAAACAACATAAATATAAAATGAATAAATAGTGACCAGAAGCTCAAGTCCCCACAACTGCACAGAACGATAACTTCAGATTTAACTTTAAAAAAAAACTCTCCTTCAGTACGTTTACATGACACTTTAAAAAAATGAATTATTGCCTTAATCTCACTATAACTGGACAACTGAAGTGCATGTAAACGTGCTAGTTCCGACTAATGTCTGAGTTATCCAGCTCCCGATTAAGACACCCAGATAATGTGGTTGGAATAGGATTTTTGTCGGCATGTATGACATGACAACACATGCTCTACATGCTCCATCCCCCGACTCCTTGCGCTGGCGTATGACTCTGGAACAAAAACATAAACAAGAGTTGGTCACATTAGCCGCTGCTGGTCACATTTAGCCGGTCGCGTTCACATTAGCCGGTCGCATTACTGGGGATTTCCAGCGTCCTCTTGCCCGGCGTCAATTCCCACCGGGCGGGTAAAGGCAGCGCAGCGAGGCCGCCCATATACACGTGAGACAACGAGAACACGATATAATCCTGAACGTACGGGAGTCCGCGAGATCATGTGATAAACTGTGTGTATTTAAGTAAACAACAACAAACGGCTTACTTTGCTTCTCCGACGTGGAAGATCTGTTGATCTGACCATCTATCCTTATAGAAAGAATGTCCTATATTATTGTATGCTGTTCCACACCAACAATCAGTCTCTCGTCGTCCATGTCGCCAACCCTCTGAGACCCTTTGATTGATTGATTGCTGATCTGGTGACCCCGGTCATAACGTAATGTTGATGTATGTAGATTTAGGCTGAATGAACTGCGTGTTGTGTTTTATTTCTTAAAGGGGGCGGAAGTGTATTACGTTGATTCTGTGTCGGATTGCCTGTCTGTTGCAATCTGCTCTGTTGAGCTTGATGCGGTTTAGCAACGGCTCGTGGCAAAAACAGAAGTACTACAGATTGATCGCGCTGCAGAGCAGGAGAGCCACAGCTGGGACGCGGCTGAGACGTTACGTGGCCCGGTGTGGATTGGTTGAATTGATTAGAGTGGCAAGCGATCAGCAACAGTCACCTCGTCACAGCCGTTCCGCGGCCATTCCACGCCTGGTGGAAATCAGATTAGACACCAAAATCTATTTTTAAGACTTGATCGATTAAACTGTGCATGTAAACGCACTGATTCATTTTCTCTTTTGCTTTTTTATACATGACAATACTTCAACATGTACCATATGTGGAGCAGTTTCTGTCATTCTGTTATTCTGCACAGACATGTTTGAGTTGTTCTGATTGTGCTGATTCCATAGAGCTGCTGGACTTACAGAGATTTTATATGTTGCACTGGAAATGTGACGGAACAGAGTGTGGTTTGTTGGGGTTTGAAGGGTTAAACAGGAGCTGAGACAGAGAGAGACCACCCTGCTGGTTTCCTCCTCCATCAGCTCTTCTCTTTTTCTGTCTCTTTCCCTTTTTTTTCAGACGACTGATGTCACGTTACAGCCGTGTGTGTATGTGTGTCTCCAGCTGCTCTCACTGTAATTTCCTCCTAAAATAGCTCAGATGGAGCTCTAATGGGTGTGTGCAATGCATTTTGGGGAAGCCACTAAACCCAAACAACTCCTCTCTCTCTCTCTCTCTCTCTCTCTCTCTCTCTCTCTCTCTCTCTCTCTCTTCTCTCTCTCTCTCTCTCTCTCTCTCTCTCTCTCTCTCTCTCTCTCTCTCTCTCTCTCTCTCTCTCTCTCTCTCTCTCTCTCTCTCTCTCTCTCTCTCTCTCTCTCTCTCTCTCTCTCTCTCTCTTATGTTATCAGATAATAAAGTTGCACCAGTGGAGTTCTGGCCCGGACAGATGATAGGATAGAATAAAATAAAACCAAATATAAAAATAAGATGAGACTCTGGGATAATAAAGTTAACCATGTCGTAATAACTTAAGAGGAAACATCTGTGTGTCCCATTTAAAGTTCTGTCATCCAACTTTGAACTGCAACGTCTTCTTGGGATTATTTTGAGTTTTTGTGTGAAAACAGTCGTTGTTGTTTGTAGCATTGCATGATGCTTTGTGTTGAGTCTGTCGACCAATCAGAGGCTGTGTCTGTTTCTGACCAGCTGGTTTAAAAACATTAGCTGGTTTCTCCTCGGAGATGCTGGAGAGGACAGGAGTGGCTGTTTACACAGAGCGGAGAGGAGAGGACAGGACAGGCTGTTTACACAGAGCAGAGAGGAGAGGACAGGACAGACTGTTTCCTCTCTGCTTTGTGTAAACAGCCTCTCCTGTCCTGTCCTCTCTGCTCTGTGTAGAGGACAGGCTGCAAACATGACAATAATTCAATATGTGGAGAAAACTTTTTTGTCTCTTTTTGGTCATTTTACATATTTTTTTTGGTCATTTTGTGTCAACTCTTTCTGATTTCTGTCATTCTAACTGTTATTCTGCACAAAGACATGTTTGAGTTGTTGTGGTTGTGCTGATTCCACAGAGCTGCAGGAGATTTTTATAGATTTTTTTTATAAATGTGACAGGAAACTGCTGGTTGGGGTTAAACGTGACCTTTTACGTAAGCTTTAATATTAAAACGTGACCTTTACGTAAGCTTTAATATTAAAGCTTATAGTTTGTTCCTCGGTAACTTATCTCTGACCCAAATTCCTCCCTGTGGACGCCCATGTTTACCTTCTCTGGAACTCTTTATGGTTTTATTCTTTATCAGTTCCAGTTTGATGGAGTTGGGAGGTCACAAACAGATCCGTTTATATTTAATGAAGGTTGGACTGAACCTCAGTGAACTCTCAGAGCTTAAAACTGGCAGCTGCATACTGATTTTGTTGTGAAGAATATTGGTAGATATTTAATTATTGGTTCAAGTATCAATATCGGTCTCAAAGGTCCAGGTTCAGTCCGGTTATGGGCTGATCCTGGACTCTCAGATGACCTGTTTAGCTCTGGATCCCCCTGTGAAAGGGGGTCAGGACTCTGATTGGAGGCCTGGTACCATGTGACCGTTTGACTCAGTTCCCCGCTGTGACCCCGTCCTGCTCATTAGGACCCTGAAAGTGTTCGCTGGACCGGAAACGTCCCCCTTTTGTTGCTGCAGCAGTTTCCAGAAACAGTTGCAGCTCTGTTGTACAGTACAGATGTACAGTGAGCCTCCAGAGATCAGATTCACTGGCTGTGATTCAGACTGTCAGGTCCCTCTGAGGCCGTGGCCCCTGGAGCCCCCCACGGCCCCCCAGGAGCCCCGGGTCTGTCACGTATACAGGACGCTAAGCAACCAGGTCGCCTCTCACCGGAAACCAAGTCCTTTATCTAACAAAGCTACAGATATGGAAACTTTGTGAGCAATGTAGGACATTTTCATCAAGTCTTTTGACGTAAACAACAAAATACAAAGTTTGCAGCTCCTCCAGAACGATATCTAAACCTTTCTCTCATGAGTGTACGAACGCCAAGCTGGACAAGCTGTAACAACTAGTAAAGAGGGAACCATGGATAGAGGAGTAGAAAGCACAGAAGTGTCAGTTTGAGGTAGATGGGTCAAACAAATCCAGGACTTTCACCAGGAGAACGTTAAAAAAAAAAACCCTGTAAAATGACAAAAAAGACACAAAATTACCAGAAAAGACTCTAAAAGACCATTAAAGCAGTTACCTGTTTCCCAGCAAAGCAGTGTTGGTGTCCATGTTTTACCAAAGTGCAGCATATTATTCAAACACCTCTTAACTTCCTGCATCAGATTTTTACTGAACTATGTCACTTCCAGTAGTCACGTCGTCGCCCTCCTAACTACTTCACTTCCAGCATTTACATAATTTATTTCCTCTTTAAACTGTCTTTTAGAGCCGTACTGGATCTGTTTGGAACTAACCCTGCTGACGGAGCACAAATTCAACCAAACCAACCAAGCTTTTTGTTACAGAAGTGAACCTTACCATGTCCTGAGATTCTCATTAAAGTATGGGAGCTGTGGTAGAGACCCTCATAGGAGTCTATAGGAGCTGGTCTTTTGGAGCTATGCTCTAATTCCATATCACATTTAAAAATATATCAATATATTTTTTATATGGATATATCTTTTATATCGATATATCACCCAGCCCTACCTCGTATCAGAAACAAAGACTCACAAGATCGTACCAACGGTTCAGAGGACTTGGTGTGTTTATGTTGTGGAAAAGGAACTTTTTAGTTTGTCTGGGCACCAGAACTACTTGGTTAGGGTTAGGAAAACAGAACAGGATTAGTGTTATATTAAAAAAAAAAAAACATGTACATAAGTTCCCCCGGGACAGGAGCAGCAGTCAGCTGGTTGTTTTGTTCATCCCTCCCTCCTCCCTCCCTCCGGTCTTCTTCTGGACGACACCAACAGACAGCATTTCTGGACAAATTCCATGTTATTATTATTCCCAGGAAATCAAACATTGAGGCGCACTGTCTGCCTGCAGATACTGAACTTTTCCATAAATGCATCATGAAGTATCATCATGTGTTACATCATCAGAGTTTTATCCTGCAGAAACAACAGATGGTCCAAGCTCAGGGAGGGGCGAGAGAGGTGCACATAGAGTGGAGGGCTCCCTCTCTCTCTCTGTCTCTCTCTCAGTCTCTCTGATAGAGGTGGAGAGGCGACCTGCCTCAGCTTTAATCTGTCCCAGAGGATAACGGCACAGAGAAACGAGTCTGCAGGTCGCTAACTGGCGGACGGGCGTGGACACCTGCTGCTCGTCCCGTCAGAACTCAAACTGGACGGATGGAGGGACGGACGAGACGAAGCTGAGAGCTCAGAGACGAACAAACATGGAGAAGTTGTGGACTCATGAGGAGGATTTCTGCTGAGAAACATCACAAATTTTCAGCGTCTCATTTTCTTATTCAAAGATTCTTTGATCAGATTTTTTCCTGATTTAATCACTTTACACAGAATTTTGTTTTGAAACTATTTCAGGAGCTTTAAAAAGTTTCTGTATCGCTGCACAAACGACAAAACATTCAGACAAACTTGAAGCTAAAAGTACTATTTATATATAATTATATTAATAGAATTATTAATATATGTTTTTAACCCTCTGAAGTCTGCACTCAGTTTGTAATTTAAAGACTAAATTAATTTGATCTGAAACACAACATAATTAAGAATTATTAGAAGCTTAAAAATTGCTTTTTGCAATTTTTTTTCCTTAATTAAAATAAACAAAAATCTAAACTTGTTTCTAAAATCCAAAAAGTTGTTTTTCTTGCACTTAGAATATTATTTACAGTTTTCTTAAGTGTTTTTATTCAGATTAAAATCTAAATCTAGCTAAATATATTTTTTAAATTATTTCCCTATATTTTTAATTGTATTTTTTATAAAATAAAAATGTTAAGCAAAAGATTTCTCCACTGAAATAGTTTTTAGTCAAATTAAATTACTTAATTTTTTTCCGTACTTTATTACAGATTTTTTTTTTTATTTAAAAAAAATCCATAAGACAAAAAAATTTTTTAATAGTTTTTCATGACATCATTGCTCAGATAATATACTTTTAAAAAATGCCTGTTTGACTGCCTTTACAGGAACAAAAATATATTTAAGTGAAATTTTTAAATTAGATTTTTTTTGTGGAAAAAAAAGTCTAAATATAGATATAAGATTTATTTTATTGTCTCTGTGTGACACCAAACGGATTGCGTCCTCAGTGAAATGTGCACTTTGACTGAAAAGTCAGAATTTGAGGTATTCTAAATTAACTTTTACCAACAGAACAACAATTTTCCTAGTTTAATGACTTGAGAGGGTTAAAGTGACCCAGAGAGTCGAGTTACTGAAACTCAGAAGCTGCTCCGGTTACAAGGTCCACCAGCTATCAGCTCTGTGAGGGGGCGGGACTCAGTACAGAGGTGAGCCAGGTGAGACATAAACAGAGAGAGAGAGAGAGAGAGAGGATTACTCAGACTGAACACAGCAGCAGGATTAAAAACAGCTGATCAGTTCTTCAGCTGCAGACGGACCGGACGGACACGGAGTCCTCCACCTCATATCTACACCAGGGACCATGTAAACAACTCGTACCTGAACGACTTCATCCGTCTCTCCTGGACTGACTCATCTCTCTTGGACCGGACCGGCTGGATGGAGCTGACCCCCCCTGCAGTCTGAGCGGTCTCCTAGAGGACCTGTGGACCAAGGTCATGTACGTCCTGTGCACGCTAGCGGTCCTGACCCTCCACAACCTCCTGAAGAGCTGGAGCAGCCGAGGCCGCGGCCTAGAGGACGGAGAGCGATCGGAGGCTGCAGGGCAGAGAAGACGTCCTCAGGATGGACGAGTCCCTCAGGTTGAGGAGACTTCCAGGTCCACGGGAGGAGGAGGACGAGGAGGAGAGGACTCGGTGAAGGCAGTGGAGCGAAGAGGACTGAGGAGCGTCAGGGCTGAGGGGAGGCGGCGGCGAGGAGGAAGAGGAGGCGTGAGAAATGTCCCTGACAGCAAGAAGCAAGTTCAGGTGAGCAGAAGGAGATCAGGTTCAGGTTCAGCTGAGGAGAGACACCAGAGAACTTTACTGGAGTATTAATTTATAGAAAGATAGAAACATTAATGCTTCGAAATGGGACTGCTTCGTGGTGTTTCGGCTCCATAACTACCAGCCGTAGTTAAGAAGAGCAGGTTAGTGTTAGATCATCAGTCTGCTGGTTGGAGGCCAGGTGTGTTTGATTCATCCACCTCCTGCAGTAAACGGATCTTCAGGCTTTATTTCCAATTTATATTTTCACTTCAATTTTCATTTATCCTTTATTTATTTCTTGAGGAATCATTTATGATGTCGAGAAAACACAATGAAGAACAAACGGCACAGACAAAACACTTGAAAATATAACAGTTGCAGTGAAAGGCAGAGTCATTGGTTATCATAGTTTTAAACTGGCCCATAGTTATAATTGTGTTGAGTTTTAGTGAATGTTGTAAGATGTTCCAGGTAGATACAGCAGAATTCAGTATTAGTCCGGGGAACATTGAGCATCAAGCGATCACTAGAGCGTGTTGGATAAGTGCTGAGGTATGGTGGCATGTCGCCTATCAAGACTTTATAAATGAAGAGGAACCAGTGCATGTATCGTCTCACAGATAAAGGTCCCATCCCACCTTGTTGTATATTCTGTCGCAGCTTCTGTTTATTCTGAGTTGCTTTGTATTTTCGCACATTTTCTAAAATCTTGCATACAAAACGGAGCAGAACCACCATGAATCACTGCGGCAGAGAGGTGGACAGTTAAAGTGACCACAGGATATTAAACAGGATGAAACTTTATTTTTTAGGATATATAAAACTCTCCATGTGTTTAAAGAGCTCGCAGATCAAAGCAGCGTCACTGTTTCTACCTGCAGAGCTTCATTATCACTACTTGTCCACCAACACGTGTTTGTTGTCAGAAAGTTTTGTCTAAGTGGATCTGTGACTGAACATCATGTGCAGTATGTGAGGAGAGTCTGTGGGCAGAGACGGGTACTGTGTTTGAAATAAATGCATTCATTCTGTATGTAACCGAGCAGAAATGGGGCTCAATGAGCTCCTCGAAGAGCAAAATATGGTAGAATTTCAGTTTTTTGGTTTTTGCATTCTGAGAAGAAGATCATCAGGCTCAGCCAATCAGAGACAGAGTAGGCGGGGCTTAGCAGCACATTAGCAACACAAACTGACAGCTGAGTGTCAGGTGATCCACTCTGACAGGTAACATGTCAGCTCGACAGATTTTATTTTGCATAATATAATAAAAAATAATCTTATATTTTCACCATCCAGTACTTTTGCTTTTTATACTTTAAGAACATTTTTCTACTTCTATTCTGATTTACTGCAGACTTTTTATTTATTTATTTGTTTTTTTAACTTTTTATTTTAGCATTTTAATCATTTTACAAACATAAACATTTTTAACTATTTCCTGACATAGGACTTGTAATAAGGTACATCATAATAAACATCAACACACAAAACATGAGGGGAGAAATAGATAAATAAATGAGAGAAGAAAAAAAGGGTATATGGAGTGAAAAATAAGTAGATACAAAAGGATAATAAGGAAAAATGTACTCCAGACTTTTTAAATGTAGAATATTTTAACTGACTAAAATATCTGAATTCTTCATCCACAACATGAGAGAACAGAAAAACAAACAACAAACAAAGCATTCACAGTTGAACAATGAACGTTGTCAGATCATCAGATCTGACTGTAAATGTGACACTAAACTTTAAACATTAAACTTCATAAAAAGTGGAATTATTTTATGCTCTGTAGAATCCTGCGCTCTGATTGGCTGTCGGCTCTCTGTTCAGGTCAGACTCAGTTTAACCGTCAACACAAAGATGCTGCAGATTAACATTTTTATGAAGCAGATTCATAAAATCAGCAGGAAACATTTCTACTTTTATGTTTTTATCACGGAAATGTTTCAAACTCATGCACTGCAAATTATTTGTTTCTTACCAAGATAAAAAAAAACTGAGATTTAAAAGTGTTAGATAATTTGTCTTGTTTTAAGATTTAATTTCTTATTTTAAGTGTTTAACATGCTTATTTCTGGATTTAACAATCCTAATTCAAGAAATCTTGTCAAGTGAAATTATCTGTCCATGCAGCAAGATAATTTCCCTCAGATTTAGTGTTTGTATCTTGTTTTTAGACATCCCTTTTTTGCAGAAAATAATATACTTCTAGTTTAATGCATTACTACAGAGCCAGCTCTAGGCATACGTGACATAGGCGGTCGCTTAGAGCGCCATCTGCTGGAAGGGTGCCGCCAGTCACCGTCGAGGGAGAAAAAAAACAAAACAATAATTTTGATGCCCATATAAATATGACATTACATCATCTTTTTTAAAATGCTGTTTTGTGTGAAGACACAAAAGTTAAGCACATTTTCCGCGGGGTTTGCACTTTCATGTCTCTAACTTTGTTAGCGGTTTCCAGCTGTGCTTGTTTGCAAATTTACTTGTAAGTTAATAAAAAAATAGACCGACAGTTGTAATATATAGCCTGGTTGGCACCATTGGCAAACAAAAATGGGAGTTTCACCCTCCGTGGGAAGCGGATCTGTTCAACACGAATGGATCTTGCCTAGGGCACCAAATGAGCTAGAGCCGGCCCTGCATGACTGCATATAAACACGAACTGTTCCAGTGTGACAGAGAGATGGAATGAGTTCTGTTTCTTTAACAGTTGTGGAGACGGTTTCCAGTCCAGACTGGAAACTGAAGACTTGTTTGTCGTTTGTCGTCTCCTTTATATCTAGTTTCCCTTTGTATTCTGTAGGATCTATTACCTGCGTGAACCTGCTGATCGAGCTGTTTGTTGTTCATGTTTTGTAGGAAAATGTTGAATCCTGCTGAAAGACACTGAGATTTTTCAGGAGCCAAAACTTGATGAGTTTCTTTCTGTTCTTGGTTCAGTTTCCTCTGGTCTGTTGAATCATTTGCACATTTAGTTAGTAAAGCTTAATTTGTTCCCTTCATTTTTGAAACACTGGAGCAGCTTCTGTTTCTGACTAACAGCAATAAATATTAAACTTTTAGTTTTGTTTTGCACGTTGTGCTGCTTGCTGTTAAACTGATGAAACCAAACGGCAGCAGCTTGTTGCCGTTTTCTCTAAACTTTCCTGTCAAGTCGAGACTCTGCAGAACTTCTGACTGATCTGAAGCTTCGTCTCGCTGCTCGTGTCTTCAGAGACTAAAACAACATACAGTCATGGAAAAAATTATTAGACCACCCTTGTTTTTTTCCATAGTGCAAAAACTGAGGTTCAGGGCATAGAGTTGGAATAAAATAGGCATCTTTCTTGTCATTCAGTGTAGCATCCACATGATTTTAAAGCTTTTAGGTAAAATAGTCAGTCTACACATGCATTTTTTTAAGCATTGTTACATGGATTATTCATTATGTGTCTGTTTTGAAAACATCATGCACTTGATGTTTTAAAGAAATGTTCATGACTATAATGATTCTAGACTCCATAAATATGCTGGTGATGTGAGGCATAAAAATATCTGAGCCACATATCTAGGGCTGCTGTCCTTGTCTACAGTCATGGAAAAAAATTATGATTTTGGTTATTATCAAGAAAACCATGGAAAATGTCTAGATATCAGCTCTTAAATTAAACTCTTATTTTGTCATTATATTTGTCCAAACAAATGTACCTTTAGTTGTACCAGGCATTAAATGAACAAGAAACTCAAGAAAACAAGGGTGGTCTAATCATTTTTTCCATGACTGAAAGGTGTGCTTGTGGTATTAACATCGTACAAAGATAAATTATTATTATTAAAAATGTTCATTTTTTATTATTTTAAGAAAATCCACAACTTTCTCCACCTGCTGCTGGCAGGGACAAATATACAGATCAAACTACAAATGCATAAACTCAACATATGAAATTTACAGCAAAATAAATTATCTTTAATTCTTAATAGTATTCAGACATTGGAACTGGAGTTAAATTAATTTTAAATGAATTAAACAGTAAATTAACTGGACTCAGCAGAGTTTAGAGTGGTTTGTTCTCTGCAGGTGATTTATTCTGCAGAGTCACATGTTGAGATCCTGTCAGACGCTGCTGAGGGTCGAGTCAGAGCAGGTCAGCTGTTATATAATGACACATTCATCATCTGGTGATGTAAATGTGATGGCTGATCTCTCGTCCTGCACCAGAACACTGCTGCACAATATCACAATAAATAATATCAATATGAAGCTCTTATTTTATTCAGTTTGAGCTGCATGAAAAGTCTTTAACCTGTCACCAGGCAAGACTATAGGTAGCAGCGCGTCAGGATACCGTGTCGGACGTTATTGCTGAAATGACGTGTAAAGTTGGGCTAGTTTTTGATGTTTCATGGTGATTTTCACATGATCTCTGAATGAAATCAGGCTGATAACCTGCAATTTTTAAGGCAAAAACCACAGTGTTTTTCTCATGCATTATTTTGTCCTCTTTTATGTGCGTATTTGTGCATCCTGGGGTCCCTAAACAGTCTGTCAGCTGCATAAATCAGGAGAGATAACAAGTTACAAATCTGTGTGTGAACCCTGCCTGCTTTTCTCTGTTTCATCTGATACTTTATTAAATCTTTGGGCTGTTTTTAGACGTGACATGCTTTATCAAAAGCTGGGTGTGTTTGATTCATCCACCTCCTCCCTGAACAGACCTACGTTGCTTTATTTACAATTTATGCTGTTTTTTATTTCACTGACGTTATTTTCTACACAGCTGTATTTGCTGTACAGGTTCCACAGATGCTCCTCGCTGTTTTGCTCTTCAGGTTGTTTGTTTGCTCGCTGTAAACTCCAGCTGAACATTCCCAGTGTGGTCATTCCCGAAGACTTTGTGTGAAATGATTGTTATTGGATGAGGCGAGTTCCTGTGGTGCAGCGGTGACCACTGTTGGCAAATGAAATGTAGTTTGTGGTAGAAATACTGGTAGAGCGCGTACCATTAAGGCTGAGTCCTTCCTGCGGCGGACCCGGGTTCGAATGTGGCCTGAGGTCCCTTTGCCGCATGTCCTCCCCTCTATCTCCCCATTTCTATCTATCACTTTCAATAAAGCAAAAATGCCAAAAAAATATCTTTAAAGAAATCATACAGGTTTTCTCATGAAGATAACAAGCAAAAATGACATGCGGAGTTCTGCAGGGCTCCATTCTGGGTCCTCTAATTCATCAGTACCAAACACAATAACGTTCCAGGAGAAAGGGAGTAAAATGTGTTATTGTGTCCTCTTGTGTGTGAATCTTTGTGCATCATGGGGTCCCTAAAGAGTCTGTGAGCTGCATAAATCGGGTCTGACTGGAAAGCTGAGACTCTTGTGGATTCAATGAGCCCAATGTTCTTCATGTGTGAAGATGTTGGTGAGTCAAACTTGAGCTCAATCTATAAAATGAGCTGCTGTGACCTCCAGGATAATCACAGCCTCATGAAACTTTACAACCACAGACTAGAGACCTAGAGCATTCAGAGGATGGATAGCTGGCATACTAGATTCACAATAAGCAACACAAGTGCTGCCACACAATCAAATACAAATATATTAATTTATATATAAGGACTAAACTCTAAACATTTAATATAAAACAAAAAGCCTAAATTATATACAATAAAAAAATCAGCTTTTACTGTTTTTATAGGTCACAGCAAACATATATTTTTTTCTTTTAATTTATTATATATATTTTAATTTTGTATATTTCTGTTTGTTTGAATGCAGATTGCTACTTAATTTTATTGTCCAATGTTGTACAATGACATTGTTTTCTTATTATAGAGGAATTATATTCCAATTTTATTACTATTAATTATTATTATTATTATTGATAATATAATAATAATAAATTCTTTTATCAAATTATTGTATTTTTGTTTAAATTGTTAATGGTTTTTTTTATCATTCTACTTGTTTAAATTGAAAATTGTTAATACTTTTTATATTTTTTACTTATACCTTCTTATATTTCTAGTTTATACTGCTGTTTACTATTTGTTTTTTTCTGCTGTACCTCCAGAAACTTCCCCGTTGTGGTTCTAATAAAGGAAATCTTAGTCTTAACCAGAATAAATGAAATAACTAAAATATATAAAAGTACAGCCAGGATTATAACATTAACTCTGAACATTTAATGGACAAAATCATATTTTGAGAAAATAATAGACAACAATAATAACCTTAACAGCTTGAGCTGCTGCCGTTTGTCTTGTTTTTATCGTCACACACACACACACACGAGGAGCTGTTGAATCTTTCAGTGGGGGAGGAGCCTCTCGTCTCGCTTCACTGGAGGCTGAAATATTTATCCAGCGGGAGGAGGAGGAGGGGGCGGGGCCAGAGGAGGGGTGATGCTGCTGTGCTGTTGCTAGGGGAACAGAGAGGGAGGAAGCTGTGTGTGTGTGTGTGTGTGTGTATGTGTGTGTGTGTGGAGGGGGTCGGCGGGTGGCGTTCACACTGATCCTGCTGTCTGTGTGTGTGTGTGGAGCTGCAGCGAGGAGCAGGATGCAGCGATGATGTGGACTTCGAGGCCGCAGGGAGAGAGGTAAGGACGGACGCAGGGAGGGACACAAAGAGGGACGATGGAGGGACGGAGAGGTGGAGGGACGGAGGGACAGACATGTCGGACAGCTCGGAGCTCGGCTGTAACCTGATGCAGACGTTCGAGGCTCTGAGCTGGATGTGTGTCGTGTGTTCAGTCGGCGGCTCAAAGCTTTTTATATTTTATGTTTTCGGTCCCATGAGGACGTCCCCGCTCGCCTCGCTCATCCTCATAATCCTCCTTTTGTCTGTCTGCTTGTCCTCCACATGTACGTCTGTCTCCTGTCTGCTGCAGCTTCTCTGCCGCCACGGAGGCTTTCTGTTGCTTTAATAACGTCACGGTGCTGTAGAAGAGACGCTGCTGGCTGGAGGTCTGCTCAGGCCTCGTCCAGAGAGCTGCAGGTGAAGGACAGACAGGAGGAGAGGAGGAGAAGGAGAGTGAGAGTTAGAAGGAGAGGGAGGAGGAGGAGGAGGAGGAGAGGATCCAAACAGGTTAACCTCACCGTCTCTCCATCATCAGGCAGCAGCGTCTCTCCTGCTGTCAGAGCACGTGCTGGAGACATTTTATTCATTACAATTTCATGCTGTTTTTAATATTTTAATGTAAATATTCGTGCAGCTCCTGCTGGTAGTTTCGGGGTTAACCAGGTGAAATGAACCTGCAGCTGGTCGAGGCTCTGCAGAGTCACGTGACTGTGACGTCACGACGAAGCTGCAGAATATCTGAAGTTAAATCCTGCAGGACGTTTAGAGGGTTACAGTCGTTCAGAATCATCAGAGGAGGCGTAACGACACCAGAGAGTCAGTGTGAGATCAGCACTGCTTTTATTTTGAATTCTGTTTGTCCTGTGACTAAAATTCGTTTCTCACTCTGTTGGTCGGTGATGGGACGAATATATCTGCATTTGGCATCAGTGAGTCCATCTGCAGCTGGTTCTTTTGGGATATTTGTGTCTTTTTATTGAACTGATTTAATGTTCTGGTTGTCAGCAGGCAGCAGAGTCTCCTCCTGTCACAGCACCTGTTGGAGTTTTTTTATTATGATTTCATCTTGCTTTTAATTGTTTAAATGCAGTGGTGAAATAAGTATTGAGATCTCTTACTGAAGTAAAAGTACTAATATCACACTGTGAAATTACTCCACTACAAGTAAAAGTCCTGCATTCAAAACCTACTGAAGTAAAAGTATAAAATTATCAGCAAAATGTACTTAGAGTATCAAAAGTGGCCTATGTCTAGTACCTTCAGGTTGAATGCACTTATTGTAAGTCGCTTTGGATAAAAGCCTGCTAAATGACATGTAATGTAATGTAAAAAAGTACTTGTTATGCAGAATGGATCCACTCAGATTGTTTAATATATTCCAAATATATTATTGTATTATTATGATGATGCATTTATGTAAGCAGCATTTCATTTCATCAAGATAGGGATCATTTTAACTACTTAATATACTGTTATTTAAAGTAGAATCACTTTAAATGTATTTTTGTATTTTTAAGTGTAATTTTTTTTTTTTATCGGCCTGAAAAGTAACTCAAGCTGTCAGATAAATGTAGTGCAGTAAAATATTTGCCTCAAAATGTAGTGGAGTAGAAGTATAAAGTTACATAAAATGGAAATACTTAAGTACAATTTTGAGGTACTTGACTTAAGTACAGAACTTGAGTAAATGTACTTAGTTACTTTACATCACTGTTTAAATGTAAATGTTTCTGCAGCTCCTGATGCTGGTTTTGTTGTTAAACAGTTGCAACTCACCTGCAGCACTGCAATCAGATTCTTGCTGTTGGTCAGACAAATATACCAGTGATTGTTCTGGTTTTTTGTCTTTTTATTTTGCTGATTTCAATGTTTAGGAGCGGCCCTGAGGACTCTGCCGGCTGGGTTGGTCAGATTAATTTGCAGTTAACCAAAGATTCAAACACGTGTTGTTTCTTGTACGGTCAGTCCCTGATTTCTTCCTGAAGTCAGAGTTTTCTAACAATCAGTGGTTGTTTTTTTTTTTCCCTTTTGTGTTGCTGTTTTAATGATCAGCCCCCATAGAACACCATGAGGCTTCAGGGCCAGGCAGGTAATCACAGAACCTTAGTTCTTTTGACTATATGGATGAGGAGTCGTTATGAATCAGCGAGAGAGCCGTAGGAGGAAGAGGAGGAGTGAGGAGAAGAGCGTAAAAGTGAGCTTAGCACTGCTTTTGTTTTGAAGGGTCAGTCTGTGTCAGCTTTGTTTCTGGTGAGGGTTCATTTATGTCTGCATTTAGTTTTGGTGACGTTCATCAGCAGCTGGTTCTTTGGAAATTTTTTGTCTTTTTATTTAGCTGATTTAAGTGTCTGCCCCGAAGAAAGGCTATGAGAACTCTGGTGGCGCTCAGAGCAGGAATCATCACAATATTAAACATCTTTATCACATATTTCTAGCTGTAATCAGAGAAGGATTTCTCTCCTGATGCGTTTTTCAGTCTTCCTGTTTTTAATCAGTTATTAATAACATAAACCTCCAGAGGTTTGAGTCCAAATGATGTTTTTATGATCCATTTACACCGACGAGTAAAAATCTGTCTCTGAAGTGGAGCAGCTGAAGATGTGTGTATGTGGTGGAGTGTTTTTGTCAGTCTGCATGTGCTCAGAGTCTCACACACACACACACACTGATGGTTTGACCCAGTTTAGAGCAGCAGAGACGCTGAGCTGCTCTCTTTTATCGTCTGTATTTTATTGTGAAGAGATTTTGGAGATTAGTTTTTTAAAAAAAGCTACTTCACCATAATAATAATAATAATAATAATAATAATTATAATAATTTAAGGCACGTGGTTTTACAGAATGATTTGTTCTTCTGCAGATTTCAGCTGAAATCTAAAGAATCATGCAAAGGTTATACTTGCATGTAATCAAGGTCTACTGGCCTGAATCCCAAAACAAAGGAAACATTAGTGGTGATGTGAGACTGAAGGTGTAACCGAACTGATTTATTCTGTCTTTTAGAGGTGGAAATATCGATGCAGCATAGTGTCGCCATATTTTGCGTGTCAATATTATATCGATTGATAGCCGCCAAGTATCCATATTCGCATTCAGATGGTCAGTCAATATTTTGCTGTTTTTTTCCCCCGTAGTGGGCTCACTTTATGAACATCGTGTAGATCCTGGTATCATCTGATACTATCAGATCTAAGGAATCTATAGGCACCAGCTTATCAGGATATTGTGGCTGGAAGTTGTGCAAATATATATATGTAAATATATTATATTGTTAGTTAGTCAGGTTAAAGGTTGTTGTTTTTTTTTTTTTTTTTGGGGGGGGGGGGGGGCCTTTTTATTTTACTTTTATATAATATTTTTACATTAAATCTAAAGTTTTACTGTAAGAAAAGCAGCTTTCTAAAATTTGAATCTCTTGACTTATACTTTTCAATTTTCTCTGAGTTGCTAGGAGTGTTTTTTTTTCTTCATGTTGCAAGTGTAGCAGGAATAGTGATGAACCAGAGACTGGACCTCCCGGACACAGATGTTTTTATACTATAATCAATTGACACACATCAACTGCACTTAAGTGATTTCCACTTCACTAACTGTGACACTGCTGCATCAAATAGCTGGAACTCTGTAGAATTACCTCAGTTACTGTAAAGGGGATGAATACTGGGATGAATACTTATGCAATCATTTATTTTACCTTATATATTGCTAATTAATTGATACTATTTTGTAAAAATCTGTTTTCACTTTCATATTAAAGAGGGGTTGTTTGCAAATTCTTTTTGAAAAAGGCCAAATTATATCGACCATGATTTCATGTGTAAAAGCAACAAAAGGGTGAAACATCCAAGGTGGATGAATACTTTTGCAAGCCACTGAAGGTAGAGGTGCCTAATAGATTCCTGACATCTTCTAGTTTCATATGATACCAGGATCTCCTAAAAGTGAGCCGCTACGGCCTCCGGAAAAATTAAAACGCTGAAAATACTGACGGGTCGGAACGCTAAATATCATTACTTGGCGGCAATCAATCGATCTAATATCATCACGCAAAATATTGTGATCCTATACTGTCCTACAAAGTCTAATTGCAGTAACTACACAAATGATAAAACTGAGAAAAACTGCTTTAGAGTTTTTTAACGATTTTTATAGGTAGGTAAGTGATATGACACTTATTTCTAAATGTATTGATGTCATTTTTATGCTAAAAAAATCATGGTTTTATTTGACCGTTAACCCCAAGAATGTAATTACTGCACTCTGGTTTTGCTGTAAAAGGTTCTTATAGTAATGCACAAACGGAGTTTGTTTTAATTTTTATCTCACTTTTTTACTATATCACTATCTAGATAATAATTTCCCTGTCAAATACACTTATAATTTATATTATTCTTGTCTTCACTATTCAACACAATGAAGAAATACAAGGCTACACTGCATCACAGTCAAAGCTTAGCTTTACTTTTGAGTTGGATTTTGTAGTTACTGCAATTATTACATTATTATTTCTCTGAAATAAAGCAAAATTGAAATCTAAAACTTTGTCACATGATAAAACAGACATAAAGAAGTTCATTTTTACTTATAACTCAATTTCGACCGAAATATATTTACTGCAGTTAGGCCTTGTAGGGCAGTATAGTTTATCGATTTTTTTTCTCCTCCTCTACTAAACAATGGATCTGCTGCTACACACAACAGGCTCATTCTGTCTGTACATTTACATGTGAATCTTTGATAACATGGAGATAAAACACTTTAACAACAAACAATGAGGTCACTTCACAATCCTTCAGACTTAATGCTGTTAATGACATTGAATAACGTGACACAAAGTAAACTGCTGCTGCAGCCACTCAGACTGAACACACACTGCAAACATCCAGCTACAAACTAAGAAACATGTCAAAATTACAAGAAAAAAGTCAAAATTGCCAGAAAAAAAGTCAAAATTACCAGAAAAAAAGTCAAAATTACCAGACAAAAAGTCTAAATTACCAGGAAAAAAACAGAAACAAAGCTGGGACAAGTGTAACGTCTTCATGCTGCACATCAACAAGAAACAACACAGTGAACGTGTGAAATCCTCCTTAACTACAGGCTGCAGAGAGACGACAGGGATATGAAGCTTCGACCAGCAGGGGGCGCCATGTTGCTCCGACCCCGTGTGGTAGTAAAGTGTGTGTTCGGTGTGTGTGTGCAGTCTGGAGGTGTCAGACGGCAGCAGATGGCTGCGTGCTGCGATCACAGCAGGAAACTGTGACTTCATCGTTACTGCAGCAGCAAAATATCAAGTACTGAGATTTACTGCTGCTGCATGGAAACTCTGTCTCTCTCTCTCTGTGTCTCTCTCTCTCTCTCTCTGTCTCTCTCTCTCTCTGTGGTTAACCTGAGCTCTGCAGTGTGCACAGTAACATCAGCAGCTGTCAACATTAATAAACTTCCATATACTGTAAGTGTGTGTGTAAGTGTGGCAGCATCTTACTCCTTAAAGCTTTAATCCAGCCGTTCTCTCTGTGTGTGTGTGTGTGTGTGTGTGTGTGTGTGTGTGTGTGTGTGTGTGTGTGTGTGTGTGTGTGTGTGTGTGTGTGTGTGTGTGTGTGTGTGTGTGTGTGTGTGTGTGTGTGTGTGTGTGTGTGTGTGTGTGTGTGTGTGTGTGTGTGTGTGTGTGTGTGTGTGTGTGTGTGTGTGTGTGTGTGTGTGTGTGTGTGTGTGTGTGTGTGTGTGTGTGTGTGTGTGTGTGTGTGTGTGTGTGTGTGTGTGTGTGTGTGTGTGTGTAGAATATTTGTTGTGAATCCTGCAGGTTGTTGGAACAGATTTATACATTATTATTTGTCTTCAGTTTGTTGGAGACATGCGTTTACACTCTGATGTGCCATTACTTGATTTTAATCATTAAAACAATAAATTATGAAAGTACTAGTACTAGTTAGCAGCAGAGTGTCTGTAGTTCTGACTGAAGTATTGGACACATTAAACCCAGTGGCTCAGTGTTTGTTTTCATATCGTTATTCGTCGTCATATCGCATTGTTTTGCTTCTCTCCTGATGACGGCTCGCCTTGTTAGTGACCTGTCAATCAAAGGAAGCCATGCCCCAAATCATATGATTCTTTATCTTCTATTTTCTTCTAAATGGGGCCATTAACATCAAATTGTCTTGAAGATTTTTTACTAGCGATTGAGACCATAGTGTTGTCATAAACATTTCTGAGGTAATAAATCAAGTGAGAAGTTTTCTCCATTTTGTATTGAAATGAGTCGACCCATATGCTTCTGCAGCCATCAGCGCCCCCTGCTGGAGTCTTTGGTAGAATGCAGCTGAAGGAACTTACTGGTTTGCCTCTATTCTCTTGTTTCATGGACGCTGTGTTCAGACTCAGAAATTTGACCAATGAGGGAAAAGATAAAGGATCAGACTGGTAAACTGTGGGCAATATGGTCCTCAGATATTTTAGGGTATTTTTGCGATAACGATATTTTTGACGATATTACAAAATACTAAAAAATATATAGAAATTATGATTGTCTGTATATATAAATAAAATAAAAAATAGTGTAAAGAGGGCAGTCCATGGCTTAGATGTTAGAAATCGAGCTTGTAACTGGGGGTTGTCGGTTCAAAGACTGACGTGAAGTGCCCTTGAGCAAGGCACCTAACCCCCCATACAGCTCCCCGGGTGCAGTAATATACAGCCCACTGCTCCTTGCATGGGATATTCACTTTTAATCGTGAACGATACGATATGGCACACCCCTACATTCATGGCGTCAGATGCTGCAGGTGAACCTGACGAAGTGAGAGTGAGACTCGGCCATCACCTCTGTGTGCTCTGATAGTACGCTGCGGTCAGTCGAGGGTTAACAGGCCATCTGCTGCAGGATTATCCGATTACTCAGGTCCTCGTCCCTCAACTGCTCTCAGATCAGGTGCCGGTAATCCCGTCGGGTCCGGGACTCATCCTGCAGGTGGGTGAACTGACCCCGGGCCGGTCTGAGCCGGGTTACATGAGCAGGTCTCCGGTCCTGCAGCCCGGACGGCGGACTGGGACCAGTTCGTGGGGCTGAGAGGATGTGAGCACGGCGGTGGCGGCGGCAGCATGCTGGGCTGGGTGGGAACAATAATCAACAAGAGCTGGCAGGACAAAGAACGCCATGTCCACCCGCCGGACAGGAAGCCTCGCTGCGGACATGGACGGGTGAGGACACGATGGGGGGGCAGAGTAGATCCACCAGGAGGGACGGACTCTGAGCAGCATCAGGAGCAGAGGAATCATTTATCTGACCTGACCGAAGTATTTTATATCTGTCATGGAAAATATGATTAGATCACCCTTGTTTTCTTCAGTTTCTAGTTCATTTTAATGGTTGGTACAACTAAAGGTACATTTGTTTGGATAAATATAATGATAACAACAATAGCAATAATTTAAGAGCTGATATCTAGACATTTTCCATGGTTTTCTTGAGAATGATTTTGGTTATTATCAAGAATGTTTCCATGACTGTAGATGTAAAAAAGACACAAATTGACCAAAAATACATGTAAAAATGACCAAAGAAGACACAAAATTACCAAAATAGATGTAAAAATGACTTAAAAAAAACACAAAATGAAGAAAAATACATGTAAAAATGACCAAAGAAGACACAAATTGACCAAAAATAGATGTGAAAGTGACTGATAAAGACCAAAAATACAGTCATGGGAAAATTATTAGCTTTCTTGTTCATTTTAATGCCTGGTACAACTAAAGATACATTTGTTTGGACAAATATTATAACAATGATAAGAGTTTAATTTAAGAGCTGATATCTAGACATTTTCCATGGTTTTCTTGATAATAACAAAAATCCTTATCAAGAAAACCAAGGAAAATGGCTAGATATCACCATTAAAATAAACAAGAAATTTAATTTTTCCATGACTTTATAGAGCAACACAACAGTTTCCTATAGACGACATTGAGAAGTTCTCTTTAGTTTAGGGTGTAACGTTCTGATGTGAGCAGGTTTGTAGACTTTTTTTCTGTATTAGTGCTGCCAACATGTTGAACTTGTAGCTCAGACTGACTGCTGCAGGATTTAGGATCTGATCAGCATCAACATTAGCAGATGTATGTCTGGATTTGGCTGTTCGGCTGAGACGAAGTGCAGCTTCACCACATGATGCTGTGTTTAGGGTCGGGTCGACTTCCCTGACCTGTCCAGGGTGTACCCCACCTCTTGCCCAGTGTCAGCTGGGATTGGCTCCAGCCTCCCGTAACCCGAGTGCGGATAAGCGGAGAAGGATAATGAATGAATTAGGGGTGCACCGATTGCAATTTTCTGGCCGATCACTGATTTTTAAAAAAGCCTGACCTGCTGATTCCGATTTTTTTTTTATAACTCACAGCATACACCTTCAATGTTTGAATCTTATTTTATTGAAAAACAATAACACAGCAGATATCCTATCTTTGGCAAAGACATCCTTAATTAAAACATCCTGTATCTCAGCTGGGCGGCACTGAATCAGTTGCTAGCACCTCATTTTCTGGCTTTACACCCCTCTCTGAGAGTGAGGTATCCAAACTGTTGACATGTAGCCGTCCTACTACATGCTCGTTGGACCCTATACCAACAAACCTTCTCCAGTCCATTAGCCCAACCATCACGCCAGCTGTCACACATGTGATTAACGCCTCACTGTCCTCCGGCACTTTTCCCACTGCATTCAAAGTGCTCGGGTAACACCTCTTCTCAAGAAACCCTCTCTCAACCCTGCTGAAGTTGAGAACTATCGTCCTGTCTCACTTCTTCCATTCTTATCTAAAACTATTGAACGGGCGGTCGCTAAGCAACTCTCAGAATTCCTCCTACAGAACAATCTTCTTGATCCAAATCAATCTGGTTTCAAAAGCGGTCACTCAACTGAAACTGCTCTGTTGTCTGTGACAGAAGCCTTAAAAGAAGCAAGAACAGCAGCAAAGTCCTCAGTTCTCATTCTGCTTGACTTGTCAGCTGCATTTGACACAGTTAACCATGGCATCCTCCTCTCTACTCTCTCTAAAATGGGCATCTCTGGCTTGGCTCTGTCCTGGTTTGATTCCTACCTCAAAGGACGCTCATTCAGTGTATCCTGGCATGGACAGTTGTCTACTTTGTCTTGCCTCACCACAGGGGTTCCCCAGGGCTCAGTGCTGGGACCCCTGCTATTCGCTATCTACACCACCTCTCTGGGTGAGGTTATCCGCTCACATGGCTTTTCCTACCACTGCTATGCAGATGACACTCAGCTCTATCTGTCATTTCCTCCTGATGACCCATCGGTCTCTGCTCGGGTCTCTGACTGCCTCTCTGACATAGCCACTTGGATGAAGGCACATCACCTCCAGCTGAACCTTTCAAAAACTGAACTGCTGGTCCTCCCTGCTAAACCCACAATACACCACAACATCAACATCAAGATTGACTCCCTGTGTCTTTCACCCACCAAGGTGGTGCGAAACTTAGGGGTGATGATTGATGACCAACTCACCTTTTCCAGTCATGTCGCCTCAGTTACCCGGTCATGCCGCTTTGCACTTTACAACATCAGAAAAATCAGACCGTACCTAACTCAACATGCCACTCAACTCCTGACACAAGCTGTTGTCATCTCAAAACTTGACTACTGTAATGCCCTCCTGACGGGCCTGCCAGACTGCTCAGTAAAACCGCTTCAGATGATCCAGAACGCGGCGGCGCGTCTGGTCTACAACCAGCCTAAAAGGTCACATGTCACTCCGCTGCTCATTGAGCTCCACTGGCTACCTGTTGCAGCCCGCATCAAATTCAAATCTCTAATGCTGGCCTACAAAGTTGTCTCCGGTACTGCTCCTACCTACCTGAACGCCCTGATTCAGACATATGCCACCTCACGACCGCTGCGCTCTTCCAATGAACGGCGCCTGGCTCTGCCCCCCGTTGGTCCAAGGCAATCCAGACTCTTTGCACTTCTTGTTCCCCGCTGGTGGAACACACTACCAGTTCCTACCAGAGCAAGGGCGTCCCTCTCTACCTTTTTAAAAAAACTCCTGAAGACCCAGCTCTTCAGAGAGCATCTTCTCTCCTAGACCACATGATAAGTCTACTCCTCAAAGAATTGTCACTAGCACTAATAGCTCTTATTGCACTATACCTTGATTGTTTGCTTTTTACTCTTCCTGTAAGTCGCTTTGGATAAAAGCGTCTGCTAAATGACTAAATGTAAATGTAAATGTAATTGCCAGCTGTGGGTTAGTGGAGGGCGCTCCATGTCGCGGTTCCACCGTGTTTTCTGTTCCCAGCTGGATAAATTGGATGGATGGTTGTGTTTTAAATGGACTTTGAGGTTTGTTGTGTTACCACTTTTTGTTGCGATTATCTTCATACAGATTAGAAATACCGGCTTGTTGATGTTAGTGGGCTCTCCACGTTCATCTGGCTTGAATCCAAAATGTTCCCACACCGCCGTTGTGGCATCAGGCTGGAACTGATTCCATTTAGCCCACTACGTCCATTATTTATACAGTCTATGGTTCTGAGTGGAAAATGCTTTCAGGGCTGCAGGGAAATTGTAGCTGTAATAACGCGAGTGGCCACTGGGGAAATCTGTCTGTAAGGCTGAGCAGAACCCTGACCCGGTCTGATTAAACATCTGAGGGGGGGCAGCTCACCTAATTGAGTCTGAAGGCTCAAAGATTCTTAGAGTATCAGAAAATATCCCAGCGTCATTTTGTACTATGGTCTGTTTTATGAGTTTGTGTTTTTGTTCCAGAAAGCAACTAACAAAGAATTTCACTTCACAACGGACCGTATTGTGTGTCAGCATCTCAGCAGTCAGGGATTGTGTTTGTATGTGAGTTGCCCCAAATGTAAATAAATAAAGGGGATTTGACATGGATCAGGATCAGGTTTATTGCTCAGGAGGTGGACTTTGTGTGTTGGTGAACAATAATAAACATTGTGAGGAAATAAAAGCCAGTTCTGCCGCAAGAAACAAATATAACAGAAAAACTGCCAATAAAATATTCTGAAAAGTCTGTTTCAAAGGGACAGTGACACAGTTTTGTGCAGGAATGTGCAAAATATTGTCCAAATATTATATATGATAATACTTCTCTGGCAATACTTCGGTGGAGTTCAGGGGCCTCATGTATCAATGGTGCGTAAGCACATAAACATTGCTTACGCTGTTTTTTCCCGCACACGCCCCATGTATGAAAAGTGAACTTGCCGCACCTTTCGAGGTGCTGTGAGAATGTGCGGTGGCACCGCAAACTTTTGTTTGGTGGAAACTACTGTCTTTTATGCTCTATCGCCCGATCGCCAATTGTTTCCCCTTTGGTTGAACATGGAGATGTTAACACTGCAGTTGCACAGCGATCCATGACGCACAGATCCCTCTACCCGGAGAAAAAACGTGTGTTGGAAATCCTTTCAGAATAAGTCAGGTGTGGTGCATATTTGATCCCGTATGTGATGTTTAACTGGGACAACAAGTTAAGTGTGGCTTATAAACTGATGCGTAAAAACGTTTTTTTACAACGGCAGCTCTAAAGGCTCTGACAAAATTAAATAACAGTGAAGTTAAGGAGGAGCGTGTGTTGAGGGACCCTTCTGCCATGGTGCAGGTCTCTGATCCGGCTGCGTTAACAGCCACAGTGACATCTTGTTGCTGATCCCAGAGCTGAGGCAACAATAAGCTCATTTTTTCTGCCTCCACCCGGAGATCACCACGTCCACCTCGCGCGCAGTGGCAGTAAGTTGATTTGTCGTTGTTTTGTCGATAATCAGCGGACATGCCGGGGATTTATAGTCATTTGCATGTCATCTGCGTATTCATTTTCGGGAGGAGCCGGGGCGTGGTTGGTGGCTCGTGCATGTGCGCTCAGTTCCCCGCTGATTGGGATGTATCAAGGAAAGGTACGCTGAACCTGGCATAGGCACAGTTTGATACATGAGGAGGTGAGTTTGCGTACGTACTTTTCTAGTTTTGGGAGTACGCCATCTTTCAGTATGAAAGCTACGCACACTTTAATACATGAGGCCCCTGGTGTTCTTCACCATCTGTGACTCTAATTGTTGTTGTTTCCACTCTCGTTCTTCAGCTCTCAGTCTCATTATGTTCCACTCTGACTCCAGTGGGACCTCTGGTGGTGAAACTGGTCCAGAGTTTGGTTTCATATCAAACCAGTGTGAACATTTTAACTCCTGACTGACTGTGAGAGAAGTTTTTACAGATCTGGTGAACGTTTATGCTGTGTGCTCTGCTGTTAGTTTTATTGTGAAAAGCCCAGGTCTAACTCTGTCTTCCTGTGTGTGTGTGTGTGTGTGTGTGTGTGTGTGTGTGTGTGTGTGTGTAGCCGGTCCAGCGGTCCAGTGCTCTGCTCAGCCCGGCGGTCATGTTCAGCACAAGAAAGACCTGGGACCTCGGCCACGCCCCCTGCCTGCAGGAGCTCTGGAAGAAAGACATCTCATTGGATGGTGAGTCAGGTGTCTGCCACACGGGGCGGGGCTTAGAAACACCAGCGTGGCTGCATTTTTGGCTTCACAGCAGAGAGAGAGAGAGAGTGTGTGTGTGTGTGTGTGTGTGAGTGAGCGTGTGTGTATGAGGAGGGAGGGGAGGTGAGTCACACCTGTCAGGAATGAATGAAGCCGAGAGGAGACGAACAGGTGAGCTCCACAATCTGTTTTCTCTCTTTACTTATTTATTTATTTAGTTTGTTCGCTCTCCGTCTGTGTTTCTCAGCTGATCGTTTTACAGTCCGAGTCTCAGGAGGCTCGGATCAGGTTCACTACACTGCAGCTTTGACACACACACACACACACACACACACACACACACACACACACACACACACACACACACACACACACACAGTTTCTGCTTCTCTTTTCACTTTTATTTCTGCAGCATGTTTCCTTCTATCCTAATTTTCTGCTCCTGTTTTCCACCACAGCTTCTTTCTCTTTCAGCCTTTAGATTAATCTTTTAAAAAGTTTTATTTTGCTTACAGCTGCAACAACAAGTCAACAACTTGTTCACTAATCCATTATTTGCTAAATAACAAACATTTCTCTGTCAGTTTTTTAGGTTTGTTGGGACATCTTTCAACTTTATTGGCATGAAAGTTTTGAGAAAAATATCTGGAAAAAAAGCATCAAAATAAGTTTGTTGAGGAAACAAAATAATAACATGAATATGATCTAAAATATATATTTGATTCATATGTTGATTTTGTCGTCACCTCTTTATTATTTTCTGACATTTTATGGACAAAACAATTACCTGATTATTGAAAATTACAAATGAATCTGATCTAAATGCACTTTATTAAGTTTTAAAAACATTTTAGTCAACTAAAATGTGCTTCATAGCTTCTGAAAGTCTCCAGGCGGCTCAGTAACAAACATTTCTTTCTCAGTTTTCCTGTTTTTCTCAGTTTGTCGGACAAAACGAGACATCTGGCACCTTTTTTTGTGCGAACGTTTTGAAAAAAATATTTGAAAAGCATCAAAATATTTGTTCCTATTTTGAAACAAGAAATAAAATAGTAACGTAAATATTGACATAACGTTTATATTGATTTAAAATATATATTATAATTGATTGATATGTTGATTTTGGCGTCACCTCTTTATCACCTATTTTCTGACATTTAAAAAAAAAAAAAAAAAAAATTAAAACAGAAAATTATCACATTTTTAGGGAAAACGTTATTTTTGTTTTATGTATGAAAGTTTAAAAAAAAATCAATTAAAGGGAATCTGAATCTCATTTACTTTTTTCCTCCAATAAATAAAATAATTTGATTAGAAGTAAATATGTAAGTTTAGTTGAAGCCTGGTCGATAATATTCAATATTTAATATCAAATAATAAAAGTCTGTCAGATTGTTTATTGTCAGCTGATCTGCAGCTCACTGTTCACGTTTATATCTTTCAATAATATTTCTTTATATTTCAGTCTGATACAACAGTCATTTTTCCATTTTCCAAACTTTATTTAATTAATGAAGCTAAAACTTGTCTGAACATTTTGTAATCAGTCGTCTGTCTTTAGTGACGTCTTCGCCTTTATTCAGTCTGAATAACTCTTTCCCTCCTGACACCTTTTCCTCCCTGTCTCATCATTATTTACTGCAATATATACAATTTATTCTTTGATAATTTCTTACTGGGAAAAAATAAATGGAATCTGAATGTAGGCAGAGAACATTTTTCCAATATGGTCCTCTCCTCTCTGATCTGTGTAAACACTGAGGTGTTCAGAAGAGCAAAAAGCCAATTAATAATTAATGAATTTGTGCAAAAGGCAACAAAACCTAAACGGCATCCAGTTTAATCACGGCACTCTGTCAAAGCAACAAACACAAACAAGATAACAGCAGGTTTCTTATTTAGTAGAAAATAAAACTATAAAAACACTGAGGAGCAGCTTGGATGCAGTCAGTTTTTTTTCAGTTGTCAAAACATATTAAAATGATTTTAATAAGTTGAATGTTGTTGAAGTATTAAATAACTCGGATCAGGATCAGACTTAAAAACTTGATCCCTGATTTTAATCTCAGATTTGATTATTTTTCCTGATTCATCCAGAATTCATCACACGATGTGTTCACAGAGCATCGGAAAATTTGGAAATCTCACAATATTTTCTGTTTTTACAGCTGATAAATGTCATAAAACAAACATGCTTTTCATTCCAGCTGACAACTTCAGACGGTTAATCCAGATAATTTCAGATCGAATTCCTGATTGTAAGAGGTGTGTGTGTGTGTGTGTGTGTGTACGTGTACGTGTCAACGTTTATTTGTGTCATCCAGAAAGATTTAAACATGCAGCGTTTTCTCCTGCAGGTGTGTGTGATCCTGTTTTCTACTCTGTCAGTGTGTCGCTACACTACACGACACTGTGTGTGTGTGTGGGGGGGTGTGTATGTGGTATGTGTGTGAGTTAAGTCTGTTTAATGCTCAGATTTTTTCCCACAGAGTGCAGATTGTTCTCCGGTTGATAAGATTTGAGGCCCCGTAGGAAGCTTGTGACCACACACACACAGAGTGAGATTGTGTGTGTGTGGCGGCTGTTATCACCGGTTATCTGGTCGGACTGGTTTCCATGGTATTTAGGAGGCATTCAGGTTCACTGAGGAAAAAAAAGGAAAAGTGAGATTGAGGAGTAGATTCAGGTTGTTTGTGGTTTTGGTCTGTGACCTCGTTGATCTCTGACAGATCTGCTGCAGCACAGATTTACATTTCCTCACACACTCAGGAGCTTTTAAGAGACTTTAACCAGCAGAGATTATTCCTGAGCAGGTTTCAGCTCAGATCATTTTAAACTAATACTCCTCTAGTTCAGGGGAGGCAGCCTGCAGCTCCAGTATTCTGCAATTTGTAATTTGTATTCTTTAATTATAAAAATGTGTAGATGATACACGGTAGTAAAATGTTTTTAAAACATTTTAGTCAACTATAACGTGCTTCATATCTTCTGGAAGCCTCCAGGCAGCTCTGTAAATTTTGTCAACTTCAAGTCTAGTTTAGAGTTTCCCCTCACTAGACTAGCTTTCCATTCTACATCTCTTGAGATATTTCTTCAGTTTCCAGCCTCTGATTTGGGTCCTTGCTAGGCCTGTCACAATAATTACTATGTCGACTTATCGTTCGATATATAAAATGGACAAAATATTTTTTTTCTGGACTCAATATATTGACTTTTTGTGCTTTTTTATGTTTAAAGTAAAGCTGCAAATGTTTGACAGGCAGTACGAATTGCGGGAAAAAACCTATATTTCCCAAGAAGCCATTCCAGCTGTTTGTTATTTTAATAGTAAAATAATATAATACATAATGATTATCTCAGTGCAATGTTTTGTTAACAGCCTGAAAGTCTATTTTATTTGTTTTTAGTTGTAGTTAATATATGTTTTATTTTTCTAGGATATTTTAATATTTTTTTTCCACATTTTAATTCCAATATTTAATATTCTCGAGATTTAAAAATGAATTGCTGTGTAAAAGGATTAACTTATAATGCTCTAATATCGTTATAAAACTAAAACAATACTATCGTTTATCCTGATAGTTTCTGGGACTATATATCGTCCTAAAAAATGTGTTATCGTGACAGGCCTAGCCCTCGCTGCATTCTGACAAAATCATATAAATAAATGAGCTATTATTAATGTTGGTAGACTTATTTAGAATCAGCAAGCTGTTTTATGTTCATTCAAAGGCTCCAAATAAAGTTTGCAGCTCCATTCCGACTGTTTTTCTCTCATTTTGGCTGAATATGGCTCCTCTGTTAGTGAAGGTGCCGACCCTGCTCCAGCAGAATGTTTCGCTCTGATTGTGGGACAGAATAACGTGAACAGAGCTTCAGTCTGACCTCAGCTCTCAGCGTGTGAAAGTATCTGAACCCAGCAGGAAATACCAGTTCATGATTACATCAGCAAACTTCCACTGCAGGATTTCTTGTGTCGTAATCAGGAGAAATTCCTCATTTAAATAAGTAAAAATCTGCCGGAACTCTAATCGGCTCAGTATCAGTCTGATCGTCTGCACGGAGCTCAGCCTGCAGTGATGTTCAGGATTTGATGTGAACTCTTTTTCTCAATTTAAATGACTTTTTTGGCACAAAAGTTTTGAGAAAAAAATCTGAAAAAAGCATAAAAAATAAAAGCTTGTCAAGGGAATAAAATGGCAACATAAATAATATATGAATACATACATATATTATGTATATTATTATTATTATTATATACAATTATGTGTTAATAATTATTTATATATATATATATATATATATATATATATATATTATAATTATAGATATTTACAATTATGTATTATTAAATACATGAATGTATAAATGTGTAATGTATAAAATACCCTTTATATTGTTTTAAAATATATATTATAATTGATTTACATGTTGATTTTTTCTTCATCTTTATAATTTTCTGACATTATATAAACAAAACAATTAACTGATAAACAGAAAAAATATCACATTAATTAATGTTTTATTTCTCATTTTTATTTGTTTTATAATTTTTTACGTTTTTTGTTTTTTTAACATTTTTAACCACAACTGTTTTTATTAAATTTGTTTTAAGGATCTAGTTTTAAGAATCTACTTTTTTTTTTAGTTTTTTATGTATAAATGTGCAGAAAAAATGACAAAAAAATCTGATTTTCTTTTTTTCTCCAGTTAAATAAAATCATTTTATTAGAAGTAAATATGGACCTTTCAGTCGATAATTTATATTTATATTTCTCTATATTTCAGTGTGATACAACAGCTCTCTGGTGGCTTTCAATCAGCATCAGAATTACTTTAATAATCAATTAAATTACTTAAATTCAGAGCTACTTGCCTCTTTTCTTTTATTAGATTAAAGTTGTTTGTTCCAGTTTACCTGAAGATTTACAACCTTTTTTTTTTTTTTTTTTTAGTGTAAATGAGCGTCTGTGTTTCTGCTGTGGGCCGTCAGGAGGCTCATTCTACCTCACCCAGAGTCCATTCTCAAATGCAACACTTTAAAGTTTCTTTAAATATTTAACATTATTAGTTACTTTCCTGATTAAATCTCCACATCAGCTCAGGTTAGATCCAACACACACCTTTTATTTAGACATTTAAAGTCTGTTAAGTTTATTTGGGGTCAACCAGTTTCTGCCCAGCAGTGCAGCATTAAAATGTTGTTGTTTTTTAAATGGAGTCTGGTGCATCCAAAGAAACAGTTTTTTAAAATCTTGATTAGATGTTAATCTGCAAGAAAAATTTTAAATATTTATGTGCTTACAGTTTATAATTTGAGCTGATAGATATGTTATATTTTCTGTTTGTCACAGATGATGTGTTCAAGGACCGTCAGGATTTTTATATGTTGTTCTTTCTCTGTAGCAAGCTCAGTGGACTTCCTGATGAGTGATGGTGAAGACGACGGCTCCTTCCTGTCTCTGCCCACCGCCGCCTTCTCACAGCGCCCAACGATCAGCGCCGCCGAGCTGAACGAAACCAACGCACCCAGCCAGCAGCTGCTCATACAGGTGTGTGTGTGTGTGTGTGTGTGTGTGTGTGTGTGTGTGGCATTTTATGTTAGCTAACCTCTAACGTGTAAATTGATTCACTGTCAATGGACAGACAAGAGTCACGTAGGCGTTGCCATGACACTGCACACGCGTTGTTGTTCATACTCCTACTGTGAACTACGCCTCAAATACGTGACATGAAGACCAGCTGACTGTTAAGGACAATTCTACATGAGCTACAGGCAAACGCTGTGTAGTGTATTTGAAATCAAATAGCGATGGGTCTTTCGTGCCGCGCCATGTGCTAACGTAGCAGACGCCTGACAACGCTCTTCTCAGTATACAAATAATTATTGACTTCATGATGACGAATTTTTAGTTTAACAGCTGCTTCGCTCCATGTATCACCACGAGAGACCGATGAGACAGTTGAGGCTATTTCAGTCTAATGTGACATGTTAAGGCGTCTGAAGCGTTGGCTTTAGGACAACAGTGATGCATAAAGCATAACTTATAGGTGAACCCCAAGGCCCTACAGAGTTGTCAGGATATTTTTATTTTCAGTCCCATTTTTATGGTTAAGGTTTTGAATGATATTGAATTGATATTCAATAGCAAGGATTAACAGGATAATTAAAATCATTTCAGACATTTAAAAATAAACCTATCCTGACAGCTCTGTTGGGGTTCATCTATCAGTTCTGCTTTCTTTTTTAAACAATCCCGTATGAACCTGAGACTCACTGTAACAGCTGATCTGTGTTGATCTGCTGCAAAACAAAGAAAACTAGAACATTTCTGAAGAAGTTTTGAGTGTGTAAGATCATAAACCAGGTCGAAGACGAATGTGAGCAAGAAGACCAATTTTCCTACGTTTCTATGTATAAATTAGAATGGCATTTGCGGCCTCGAGTGCAGTTTCCAAATTTATTTTTTGACACATTTTTCTCTCCCTCTGCACTGTAGTGATGATGTCATCCATTCTAGCCTCTCCATAGGGTAACATTGGGGGGATTATTTGACGTGTTTTTGCCGAATAATTTGAAAAACGAAACCCTTAGAAAAGTGATAGCACACTTGTCATGGCTGAGCCGGTCGATTTGATACCTTTTTAGTGTATGAGTGACCAAAACTCTGAGAGGAGTAGTCAACCGAAAAAAACACGGAAGAAATGGAAGAATAAAATCTAGGATTAAGCCCGGTGAATAACAATTAGTGTGCTCTTTCAAGCACACTCAAAGAATAACTGTCAGGTCCTGATGATCCAGTGGACCTCATAGCCTCTTCCTCAGTTTGTTCCTGAGCAATGGTTCAGTCCCCGATATACTGTCATAGGCGTACAGGCGTTATATGTGTTAACGCGTGTGTCACTATTGTTCTAAAGTTGTCCACTTGTCACCCGTCACCCCTTCATTATTTGATGTACTCACAATATGCCTGTATGCATATTTATCATCTTTATGCAGCGCAGGCGACGCATAAAGACGCATAAAGATGCATAAAATGCCCCTGTATGTGTGTGTGTGCTGACCCATCGCTGACATCAGCACTAACTTTCACCTCTGGGACACTTTGCTCATCACAGCTGATTCACTCTGATGTTTTAGTGACTCTGCTTGTTGTTCGTCACACACACCACACACACAGGTTTGTCCCGTCTCAAGTGTGATCTGTCCGTCCGTTCACCCTCTTCTCTCCTCTTCTTGTCCTCTCTCCACATGTCTGTTCACACCTCTCTCACTGTCCTGTACTCCATTATTCCGTCTTTCCCCGCCTGCAGAGGGTCACCTGGTCCTGGTCCTGGTCCTGCTGGTGGACTGTCGCCAACGTAAAAAAAAAAAAATCCTTCATTCTGCTTCTGCTGCCTCCTAGTTTCTGCTGCTTTCATTCACATTTTTTTTTCTTTCTGTTCATTTATTTTCTGCAACAATTTGACAGCTGTAGAGAGGCTTCGTGCTGCTAGAAACAGCTCTGTAGTTCCACCTGACTGAGTAAACGATGATGTCATTCATTGTGTGTGTGTCTGTGCGTAGACCCTACAGGACAGAGTGTGTGAGTTTCAGGCTCGTCTGCGCTCTGAGGAGCTGACTCGTCACCTGCTGCTCCAGCAGCTGCAGCAGCAGAGCATCCAGGAGAAAACGTGTGTCGGCGGCGTGCAGACGCTGCAGGAGGAGGAGCGACTGACGGCTCCTCCCAACGGTAAGGTCACAGCCGAGCGTGGACTTGTCACTCACTCACACACACACACACACACACACACACACACACACACACACACACACACACACACACACACACACGTTCCAGCTGCAGTGGGAGAGACGAGGTTCAGTCTGTCAGCAGGTCTGAGGTTCTGATGAGGTCGTCAGTCTGTCGTGGTCATCAAACGTGTCAGTTTTACTATAATAATAACATAATGCAGAAAGATAACTCTGCCAGGCGGATGAATGTGTCGATGGATCTCAGATCATTTCATGGATCAGAATCAGTGTTTAAAGTCAGTAAGTCCCAAGAAATGTCAAACTGAATTTCAGGTCATTGATAAACAGTATTATTGAGTGTGTTTGTAAGAGCACACTATAAACTATTCACCGGGCTTGATCCTATTTATTCTTCCGTTTGTTCTGTGTTTTTTTTCGGTCGACTACTCCTCTCAGAGTTTTGGTCACTCATAAACTAAAAAGGTATCAAATCGACCGGCTCGGCCATGACAAGTGCGCTATAACTTTTCTAAGGGTTTTCGGTTTTCAAATGATTCGGCAAAAACACACCAAAAAATCCCCCCAATGTTACCCTATGGAGAGGCTAAAGTGGATGACATCATCTCTAGAGTGCAAAGGGAGAGAAAAATTTGTCCAAAAATAAATTTGGAAATTGTGCTCGAGGCCGCAGATGCCACTCTACAGAAATAATTTATCCATAAACGTAGGAAAATTGGTCTTCTCCCTCACATTGGTCTGCTAAAGCTGTCAGAGTTATAGTTTGGGCGTAGGACACACAGATGATCCACCAACATGCACCCACAGCCTCATAGACCGCCATGTTAAAAAGGAGGGAACATTTCTGGAGGAAAGCAGAGGTACCAGTTTCTTCTGATCGCTCTAAAAAACCTATTTCTTCATTTTTCTTCACAAAACACATATGTAGACGTTCAGGAAGAACTCAGGATGTTCAAAGTGAAGTCGGTTCACTGATGGGAGCTACGGTTTAGCCAAAAATGCTTTCTGTTCGAGGAGAACGTTTTGCTGTTTTTTGCTCTCTGTCAGTGGCTTCACAGGAGCAGTTGATTTCAGTTGATTGCTCTGATTGGTGGCCGCCACCTGTGCAGCCAGTTATATTATTATTATTATTATTGTGGGGTTTGTCTGCAGCTGAGAGAGAATACACTGGATTCATTTAACCTGAATAAGACAAAACACATTTAACACAATTACAAACCAAACAAACAAACCTACAAACAAATCCAGATCCTTTCTTCATATAAAATTTTAACTTTAGGTGTATTTTTGTCATAATTTTATTCTCTAAGAAGTCTATATTAGTCTTGGATATTTGACATTATCGTGTGTGTATTTGTGCAGGTGTGAGTGTGTTGCAGCCTGGTGAACAACCTTCAGATCGTTTCCGCTGTCCAGAAGAAGAGCAGCTCGTCTCTCGGCTGCGCACACAGGTACGTCTGCAGGAAACGCATCAAAGAAAACCTTCATACCAGCAGCGAGAAATCCACGCTGTGTGTCGAGCTCTTGTGTTGAGTTGCTGCTTATTGTGAAACTAGTGTCTAGTGAACATTGGGCTCATTGAATCCACAAGAGTCTCAGCTTTCCAGTCAGACCCCATTTATGCAGCTCACAGACTGTTTAGGGACCCCAGGAAGCACAAAGATTTACACACAATAACACATTCATACGCTACTCTGAAAATGGACATGTCTGTTCTTCCCTGTGGACTTATTTCTCCTCCGTCGTTAGTTCAGGTCGGTTCTTCAGATCTGAGTTTCTCATGAGCTCAGTGTCTTTCTGCTCAGCGAGCCGTCTCTTTGTTTTAACCGTTGGGTGTTACATCGTTGTCTGACGTAAATCACTCGAGGTGACGTGCCGTCTGTCAGGCTGATCTGTGCGTCTCATCATCTCATGTGAAACCAGTCTGACACTTTGACAGCTTTTCTTTTACTGATCTAATAAAACTGCTCAGGCTTCCTTACATTCTTCACGGCTGAGTCGTGTGAGAAGTGAATCTGTGTTTGAGCCTCGGAAACATGCAAATAAACATTGCATGTTTTGTTTTTTAGTTGACAATAAAACAGCTTTATGCAGAATAAAAAACTGTCAGTTATATTTGCACAGAGAGCTGACAGGTGGGTTATATTAATGTTTGTGTGCTGCAGGTGGAGGAGCTGGAGGAGAAGCTGTTGGATCAGACTCAGGAGGTGGAGAGACTTCGCTCTGAACTGGTGAGGTTCTGCTGGACCACATTCCTCAGGAAATTCACACACACACACACACACACACACACACACACACACACACACACACTCACAGCTGCACTCAGGTGTCACACAGGGATGCAAGAAAGAAAATATCTATTGGACAAGAAACACAAGACGACATGTTGTGCTGATTAATATTAGGAGAAACATTTGTTTGTAAAAGGTATGTAAATGTTCTACATGTAATATTTTTATTGCATTTTTACCAAAGACAACACACTGTGGCCACAAAAAAACAAATCTCCAAATACTTGTTATGTAATACAGACGATGCAATGAAAATGCTCTGTCCCATTACAATTGACAGTGATGTAGCAAATGCATATCTGGAAAGAAAGAAGAGTAGTAAAAAACAAAAAAAACGAATTTTTACAATAATCTCAATTTCCATTTTGAGAGAAAATGCTATGTTTTCTTAAAAGGAAAATTAAAAATAATTATAAGTGAGTAGATAAATCATAAATATAAATCAGTAGAGAGCAGATCTTCACCAGGTGCCAGCATCGCTCTGCTGCACAAGACTCCATTCAGAAAACCACCGTTTTAACAGCAGTGTTCTTGTGTTTTTTGCAGACAGACCTGACAAAGCATCAACTCAGATTGTTTCCACATCAGCATAATGTTGGAGTTATTTCAGCTCCTTTTAGATCTGTTTATTCACATTAAATCACAGATAAATCTCTTTATTTTTGGCTTCAGACTGATTAATGCATTAAAAAAAACATTGAAGTGACCAAATAACATGAAAGCATCCCTTAATTTATACCCGAAATATCTAGATATTTCAGTGAACTTTGTGTTATTTGTTTTGTGTTCCAGCCTCTTAAAAACTCCTTAAATTGTCCAACAATCCATAAATAACTTCCTAATAATCATATCCTTTGATTTATAACGTTGACCAAACCAGACTCTATTGAGAAAACCATCGTTTTAACAGCAGTGTTCTTGTTGTAGTAGTCTGAATTATTGCTTTGTCAGGTCTGTCTGCAAGAACACATCAGCATCATGTTGGAGTTATTTCAGCATCATTTAGATCTGTTTATTCACATTAAACCAGATAAAACACTGTATTTTAATGTGTAAAAACCCATAAAAGTGACCAAATAACATGAAAGCATCCCTTCATTTATACTTTAAAATTGTCTAAATTTTTCAGTGAACTTTGTGTTGTTTGTTTTGTGTTTCAGCCACTTCAAAACTTCCTAAACTGTTCATAAAAACTCCCTGATAAATGATATCCATTGATTTATAACTCTGCTGCAACAGACTCTATTCAGAAAACCATTGTTTTAACAGCAGTGTTCTTGTGTTCTTCAGACCTGACAAAGCATAAATTCAGACTGTTTCCACACCAGCATCATTTTGGAGTTATTTCAGCATCCTTTAGATCCGTTTATTCACATTAAATCACAGATAAATCTCTTGATTTTGATGTGTTAGTGCTGCACAGGCAGTCATCAGACACAGCTCCTGCAGGAGGATCATATTATTGACTGTTATGACGCCACAGAGCAGCAGGAGGATTATTTCAGACTCATGATGTGTGTCCTTGTGTCCTCTAGGGGGCGACAGACCTGGAGAAGCAGCTGGAGCTGCTGGTGGTGGAGAACCAGCGTCTGAAGCAGGAGCTGAAGTCATGCAGGAGCTCAGAGCTTCAGAGCCTGGACGCTGCTGCAGACAGCTGCAGCTGCAGCCACTGCCCTCACAGCCAGGTACAGACAGACAGACTTCTCTTTATTTTAACTCAGTAACCACATGCGTCTGCCTCAGGTAGAAAATATTGATGTCTGAAACTGAAAACAGTTTAGTTTCATATAAATCACCACAAAAATAAATTTGAAAAAAATAATAAACTGGTTTAAAACTGGTTTTAACCTGGTTTTAATCTGGTTTCAGTGGTTTTAAACTGGTTTTAACCTGGTTTCAGTCGTTTAAACTGGTTTAAGCCGGGCTTTAAACTGGTTTCGGTGGTTTAACTGGTTTTAAACTGTTTCAGTGGTTTTAAATTGATTTCAGTGATTATAAACTGGTTTCAGTGATTTAACTGGTTTTAAACTGTTTCAGTGGTTTTCAACTGGTTTCCGTGGTTTTAAACTGGTTTTAACCTGGTTTCAAACTGATGTCAGTGGTTTTAAACTGGTTTCAGTTGTTGTGCTAGAAGCTTTGGAGCCTGTCAGATCCTACAGTCTGTGATGAACCCAGTACCTCTCCCAGTGCCCCTGTTCACTCCCAGGTAGAAAACATTAACGCTGTCCGTGTCCCGCAGGATGCCGAGTCCCTGCGGAGGGAGGTGTCCCGCTGGGAGAGCCAGGCCCGGCAGAGGGAGCGACGGCTGGCTGAGCTGGAGCGAGAGCTGCTGGAGAAAACCTCCCGGGTGGAGAGTCTCCGCCGGCAGCTGGACGAGTCTACCCGGCAGCTGGACGACGGCCGGCGGCAGCTGGAGGAGTCGAGGCGGCGGCAGGGCGACCACGAGCAGAAGCTCACGCTCCGGCTGCAGGAGTGCGAGGACGAGCTCGCCAGGCAGGCGGCGGCGCCCCCCAAGGTCAAGGTGAGGAGACGTTCAGAGACAGTCAGACCCTCTGACTCACTGACAGGATCTGACCTGTTGTTGTTGTTGTTCAGTACGTGACGCAGACGGTGGAGGTGGAGTCAGCCGACTCTCAGCGAGCGCTCGCCGAGCTGCAGACGAAGAACGCCGGCTTGCAGGAGCAGCTGGCCGTGCAGAGGACGCTGCTGCGGGAGCTCGAGACGCAGCTGCACGACTCGCAGAGGACCTGCGCCCAGCTCAGGACACAGGTAACCTGTCTGCCCCTCACCTGTCTGTCTGTCTGTCTGCGGCTCAACTGTCTGCTTTCTGTCTGTCCGTCTGTCTGCTTTCTGTCTGTCCGTCTGTCTGCTTTCTGTCTGTCCGTCTGTCTGCTTTCTGTCCGTCTGTCTGCTTTCTTTCTGTCTGTCTGTCTGTCTGCTTTCTTTCTGTCTGTCTGCTTTCTTTCTGTCTGTCCGTCTGTCTGTCTGCTTTCTGTCTGTCTGTCTGCTTTCTTTCTGTCTGTCCGTCTGTCTGCTTTCTGTCTGTCTGTCTGCTTTCTTTCTGTCTGTCCATCTGTCTGCTTTCTGTCCGTCTGTCTGCTTTCTTTCGGTCTGTCCGTCTGCTTTCTGTCTGTACGTCTGCTTTCTGTCTGTCCGTCCGTCTGCTTTCTGTCTATCCGTCTGTCTGCTTTCTGTCTGTCTGTCGGTCTGTCTGCTTTCTGTCTGTACGTCTGTCTGTACGTCTGTCTGCTTTCTGTCCGTCTGTCTGCTTTCTTTCTGTCTGTCCGTCTGTCTGCTTTCTGTCTGTCTGTCTGCTTTCTGTCTGTCTGTCTGCTTTCTGTCCGTCTGTCTGCTTTCTGTCTGTCTGTCTGCTTTCTGTCTGTCCGAGTCCCAAAAAATGAAAGACTGCTTCGAAGCCTTTAAGTCCATTAAAGGTGGATTAATGAGGCTGTGACTCAGAGGTCAGAGGTCAGGTGGCTTGGCGAGCCTCAGGTGTGGGGCGTGCAGCAGGTGATGATGTAAGCAGGTGTAGTTCAGACTGATCTCAGGTCAGTTTAACCCTTTTCTCTCTGCTTGCGTCCGGCTGCAGCTGCTGGCCGATAGAAGCCGTCTGTGCATTCTGCTGTCCAGTGCACTCGGCCGGCGTGGCGGCGAGGTCGTCCACCGGTTGTCCAAGGTCGGCCCCGCCCCCGCCCCCTCCCTTTGTGACATCACTGAGGTCGCAGCAAGAACGACCCTCTGCTGACCGACAGTCAGGACCCAAAGCTGCCACATAAACCTGAAACCATAGCAAACAAACAAACAAACATCTCAGAGAGGAGAAATGAATGTTCAGACAGTTTATGGTTCTTTTATTTTTCCATGTGGAATACATAATATGTATAATCATATTTCACTTTTATAAGGTCAGTTAAACTAAAAGTGTGATTTATTAATGCTTATAAAAAAGTCAAAAGTAAATAAATGTAAACATTTTTTTTATTTTTTCACAAGTAAAATGTAGAATTACAAGTAAAAATAATTATACATTGGAAAGCATAATTTTTATATATATATATATATATATATATATATATATTTTATAAAATATTAAAAATAAATAGAATTTCTGAAATCACAGTAAATATTTTACAGGTTATATAAAATACAATATAATTTCAAATTTAAAAAAAAATGTTTAACATGTCTGAACCTATGAATAAAATGTTATATCATTCTTTATCATAATAACGAATTAATAATAATATTCTTAACAACAAATCGGACAAACCTAATCAGTTTGAAAATAAGGTCTTCTCTGGATTTTATCTTTACCTTTAAAAAAAATATGAAAAACATCAGTCAGAAAGTGTAGTTTTATGATATAAATCAACACAAACACCAGTTTTAAACAGGTTTCAGTGGTTTTAACCTGGTTTTAGTGGCTTTAAACTGGTTTCAGTGGTTTAGCTGGAAGCTTTGGAGCCTGTCAGCCGTCAGATCCTCCAGTCTGTGATGAACCCAGTAACTTTCCCAGTGCTCCCAGTGCCCCTGTTCACTCCCAGCAGCATCTAGGCTTCGTTCACACAACAACATCCAGAGTGTTATTTTTCTTTATTTTTGGCTTTTCACAGCCAGACTGTTAATATGTCTGCTGTGTGACATGACTACAGGATTTAAACAGCTCAAACAGTCAAACATGTTCTTACCTTTCACTCAAAGTTTGAACTTTCCGACAGTCCTTGAACTGATCATCTGTTATGAAATTTTCTGTTATAAAAAGTGACCAAAACGAAGCTTCAAATTGTGAGATTTTTTTGTCAGAATCACTGTCATTTCAAATCTAATTATTAATTTAATCAATTTTTCTGACATTCAGGACAATTGTGGGTTCTTGGAAAAGTGTATATATGTAAATTACATAATATTATAATAATAATAAAAATATCAGGGAGAAATTCTCTGATTTCTGTCATTCTAACTGTGTTATTCTGCACAAAGACTGTTTGAGTTGTTCTGATTGTGCTGATTCCATAGAGGTGCAGGAGTTATAGGTTTATAGATTTTATATATAATCCGGTCCTCATGGCCCCCCTTCAGATCCTGGTCTACGAGGGGGAGATGGAGCGGGCTCAGGGCCAGCTGGAGGTGGAGATGCAGAACCTGGAAGAGGAGAAGAACCGCGTGATTGAGGAGGCGTTCATCAGAGCCGAGAGCGAGATGAAGGCTGTCCATGAGAATCTGGCCGGTGCGTGTGCGTGTGCGTGTGCGTGTGCGTGTGCGTGTGCGTGTGCGTGCGTGTGTGTGTCTGTGTGTGTATGGACTCGTGTTCACTCTGTGTGTGTGTGTGTGTTCCAGGGGTGCGTCTGAACCTGCTGAGTCTCCAGCCTGCTCTCAGGACTCTAACCTGTGACTACAACAGTCTGAAGCGTCAGGTGCAGGACTTCCCCTTCATGCTGGACAAAGCCATCACCGAGGCCAAGCAGGAGGTGAGACGCACACACACACACACACACACACACACACACACACACACACACACACACACACACACACACACACTTCCTGACAGGGACGAACTCAACATCACGGGACATTTTACAAGAAAGCATCTTCATGGATCTGGTCTGAAATACTGATAAATGTGTGTGTGTGTGTGTGTGTGTGTGTGTGTGTGTGTGTGTGTTTGTGTGTCAGATCTGTCAGGTGATCAGTGATGTCAGCAGCACCAATCAGGAGCTTCTGCGTAAATACAAGCGAGAGATGAACCTGAGGAAGAAATGTCACAACGAGCTGGTCAGACTCAAAGGTACAAGCTTTAATATTCAACATTTAATATGTTTTATGTTAAAGTTAAGGTTCACTTTTCTGTCATATACTTTAATTTTCTGTTTATTACAGTTTATTAATGTTACATTTCTGTTTACATATAACTTATTAATTTGCAATTATTGTCCACAAATGTTTTTTTAATTTTCTTTTTATAAATGTTATATTTTATTCCTATTATTTTAACTATTATTTTCCTATTATTTTTTATCATTATTCCTTTGACTATATATTTTTATTGCACGTTTATCTTATTATATTTTGTATTGATCTTTTGCAAAAATGCTCCTAGCCTCAACCTCCTCAACCTGCCTCCTGCAATAAAAAATAAATACAATTAAATAGATAAATGGCATGTAAAAAAGCAAAACAAATTACTAAATAAAAATAAATAATAATGTTAAGAATAAGAGGAGAAACAACAGCCAGTCAGCTTAAAAAAAGTAATACAATAAAGAATTTGAACTATTTAATTAAATTAAAAAACATTTTGCAAATAGTTAAACTTCATAATAAAGTAAATATTCAGGATTTTAGACACATTGAGATAAAAATTAGTGCCACATGAAATTATTCTATCCAGGAAACTTCCTCAGAAATCACAGACAATAAATGTAAAAATGTTTCTGGTTTGTTGAAAAGCTTCATGATGATAAAGTATCTGGTGTGAAAGTAAAATGTACTATAAGTATAATCTTATAATCTATAAGTAAAATGATTTTACACACAAGTAAAAAATAAATAGAAAAAGGGCATACAAAAAGCAAAACAACAAACTAACTATGTCTCTGTGCGTCTCTCAGGAAACATCCGCGTGTTCTGCCGCGTCCGGCCGGTCAGTCAGGAGGAGCAGGACTCCGCTGATGCTAAGACCATGTTGAGCTTTGACTCGGACGACGACGCCGTGCTCTACCTCTCCAACAAGGGCAAGATCATGACCTTCGAGCTGGACAAAGTGTTCCCGCCTCAGGCCACGCAGGACGAGGTGAGACATGAATAAATACCTGAGTTCTCATAAATTTGTGATTTTCTTTATAAATTTATAACATTTTTCTTGTGAGTTTATAACAGATTTTTTTGTCTTGTAAATTTGTGGGGGGGGGGGTTTCTCGTAAATTTGTCATTTTTTTTCTTGTGAATTTGTGATTTTATTTTCTCGTAAATTTGTCTTTTTTTTCTTGTGAATTTGTGATTTTTTTTCTTGTAAATTTGTCTTTTTTCGTAAATTCGATTTTTTTCTGTTGTACATTTGTGATTTTTTTTTTCGTAAATTTGTGTTTTTTGTCTCAGGAATTTGTACGTTTTTTCTTGTTAATTTGTAACTTTTTTCTCGTGTATTTGATTTTTTTTCTCATAAATTTGTGATTTAAAAGAAAAAAGTATCTTTTTTCTCGTAAATTTGTAACTTATTTCTAGTTAATTTGTTCCTTTTTTTTTCTCAAAGTATTTCAACATTTAAAAAAACATGCTAATCTAAAAAATCTAAAAAATAGAATTTGTCACATTTACCAGAAGTTTGACCAGCTGTTGAGTGTCAAAATAACCTGGATACACTAGAATAGTAAACTTGGCTCCATTAAGCAGTTCCAGGCTGCTGTTATCTGATCAGTGTGACATCACACGTGTCTCTGCTCTCTGATTGGTCGTCAAGGTGTTCCAGGAGGTCCAGTCTCTGGTCACGTCCTGCATCGACGGCTTTAATGTCTGCATCTTCGCCTACGGACAGACGGGCTCGGGGAAGACCTACACCATGGAGGTGAGGAGAGGTTCTCCAGCAGGTTCTTCTTCTTCTTCTCTGGAGTCATGATAATAAAACCTTTCTGTTTGTTCAGGGCGAGGCGGAGAACCCCGGCATCAACCAGCGTGCTCTGCGGCTGTTGTTCTCCGAGGTGACCGAGAAAGCTCCGGACTGGGACTACAAGATCTCCGTCAGCATGGTGGAGATCTACAACGAGACACTGCGGTGAGTAGGCCTGTCACCATAATTACTATATCCACTTATCCTTTGATATATAAAAGTGGACACTATTTTTTTCTGGACTCAATATATTGTTTTTTATGCTTCTTTGTGTTTAAAGTAACAAGTACAGTGCCCGTAGGAAGTATGTATTCGTATAGTGAGAGATTAAGTAGATTTTTCAGTTATGGACAAATGAGGTCAGTGTGAAAGTGGGATGTACAATGAGGTGTAATACTCTTGCGTAGTGTTGGAAAATCAAACCTTGTAGCGCACTTTAAAACTCCTAAAGATAGGTAGGCTAAATAGACTTACAGATGAGATGAGTCAGGCGTTGAAATCGAGAGTGAACTGGGTTACTGACCAGGTGTAGGCCTATCACACAATGGGGCGGAGCTCCCCTGAAAGGCGTCCAATCAGAAACAGTGCAATGCCGCAACATGTCCTACGTAAATAATGATATTTTGAAAAATTAATTCAAAAATCTTCAAAATTGAGGATGCACACCTTCGTGCCATGCGCAAGCCACATGAAATCTTAGGTCAGCGAGATATGCCCTAGACACATACACACACACACAGACGCTTCATGCTTTATAGATAAGATGCTGTAAATGTTTGACAGGCAGTATGAACTGCCAAAAAAAAACTAGATTTCCCAAACAGCCATTCCAGCTGTTTATATGTTATTTTAATAATGAAATAATATAATACATAATTTTTGTTGTGTTAACAGAGCTGAAACTCTATTTTATTTGTTTTGGTTGTAGTTTATTTATGTTTTATTTTTCTAGGATATTTCAATATTTCTTTTCCACACTTCAATTCCAATGTTTATAATATTCTGCAGATTAAAAAAATTAATTGCTGTGGGAAAAGGATTATGCTCTAATATCTTTATGAAACTAAAACAACATTGATTCAACAATATATCGTTTATCGTTTATCCTGATAGTTTCTGGGAAAATATATCTCCTAAAAATGTGTTATGGTGACAGCTAGCTTTGAGACAGATGTTCATGTTTATGAGCAGAGTTCACTTCGTTTAACTTGTTCCATTAAATCCCAAATCTGTCATGATGAATTTGAAAGTATCGGCGTAAAAAATGAAGAATATTTCCATCTGATGTGAGACTCACAAGCTTCAGATTTAACATCAGACAGCGTTCACTCTCAGTTAAATTCCTCAAGACTTGTTTCCTCTGTTGAAAAGCTTTATTATTCCAGATGTGGGTTTTTTTTTTCTCTTTTCTCTATGAATTAGGCTCTTTTTTTTCATAAATTTGTAATTTTTTTCATATTTTTTTTCTCATAAATGTATCTTAAAAATTCTTGTAAATGTGTGAATTTTTTTTATTGTAAAACCGGATTTCTTTTCTCATAGATTTGTGATTTCCTTCTCAGAAATCTGAGATTTTTTTTCTCAGAAATTTATACAATTAATTTACCGTAAATATGTTGCCTCTTCTTTTTTTTCTTTTTTTTAACCTTTATTTAACTTGTTTCATCAGATCCCAAATCTGTCATGATGAATTTGAAAGTATCGATGTAAAAAAGAAGAATATTTCCATCTGATGTGAGACTCACAAGCTTCAGATTTAACATCAGACAGCCTCACGACTTGTTTCCTCTGATGAAACACTTTATTATTCCATATGTAGGTGAAAAAAATCTGAGTAAAAGAGAAAAAAATGTTCATGATTAAAAATGATTACATGTTAGAAGGTTTCATGCTAAAGATTGGCTAAATAACAAGCTTGAGGACACAGCTGTCAGATGAAGAGTTGCATTGTGGGGGATGTAGGCGCCAGGTTTTAAGAAGAATATAAAATGAAAATTTATATATAAATTCTGTTTTATTCTACACAAAGACTGTTTGAGTTGTTCTGATTGTGCTGATTCCACAGAGCTGCCGGATTTATAGATTTATAGAGATTTTATATGTTGCAGTGAAACACAAGGACAGAGAGAGGAGAATGTAAACAGAGCAAAAAACTACCTGAAACTGCTCGTTGAGTCTGAATATAAATATATAAAATGAATATAAAAGCCTTTAGATCTCTGCTCTGTGGCGCCCCCTTCAGGAAAAACAGCGCAGCTACTATGTTTCTGTGTCAGGTTTGTAATAATGAACATGAGAGAGAGGAACATCTGCACAGATTCAGGGCGGTTATGTAAAGGTGGATCATTTTAACCGGCAGCTGTTGTGTAACAGAACATCTGTATGAGTCCTCCGAGGACTCAACATCTGGACGCTGGACAGACGCTTTCTGGCCCAAAGGTCCAGACCTCTGAGAGTCAGATTATCAGATTAATACGACTTAATCTGCAGAGTCTTGATTCCAATAGATTCAAATTCACTAAACACAGAATATAGAAGAAATAAGTGTGTGTGTGTGTGTGTGTGTTCAGGAACCTGCTGGGGGAGAATCCTACGGATAAACTGGACATTAAGATGAACCCTGACGGCAGCGGGCAGCTGTACGTCCCCGGGCTGACCGAGTTCACCGTGCAGAGTCCCGAGGACATCAACAGGGTGAGACTTCATGCTGCTGTCCTTTCATAATGAAACACCTCCAGCTGCACTGTGTCTGAGGATAAAATCTGACAACTTCCTGTAAACATTCTTCACCCTGAGAACAGTTTGACAGAAATATTTAATTTCATGTTCACGGTTTATTATCAGTTTTTTAAAAGCAAATAAAATAGTAGATACTAGATGGATGGATAGATGGATGTTGATGTTACATCAACATGAACAAAATAAGACACAGGAACATAAAAAAAGATGTGAAATTAACATTTAAAATGAAGAATGATGAATAAAATGAAGTTGAAAAAGGCAAAAATTCTGTTTGTGTGTGTGTGTGTGCGCGTGCGTGCGTGTGTGTGTGGTGTGTGTGTCTCTCAGGTGTTTGAGCTGGGTCACATGAACAGGGCGACGGCGTGCACCAACCTGAACGAGCACAGCTCTCGCTCCCACGCTCTGCTGATCATTAGCGTGTCGGGATTCAACTCAGCTACAGGGAACCGCACACAAGGTACACACACACACAAACACACTCAGATACACACACAAGGTACACGCACACACACGAGGTACACATACATAAAAGGTAAACACACACACAAAAGGTACACATCTCTTATCTGCCTGCTGATGTGTCTCTTCATGTCCCTTCATGTCTCTTTGTGTCTCTTCGTGTCTCTTCATGTCTCTTCATGTCCTTTTGTGTCTCTTCATGTCCCTTCTTGTCTCTACATGTCTCACAATGTCTCAAAATGTCCCTTCTTGTCTCTACATGTCCCTTCTTGTCTCTACATGTCTCTAAATGTCCCTTCTTGTCTCTACATGTCTCTACATGTCCCTTCATGTCTCTACATGTCTCTACATGTCCATTCGTGTCTCTTCTTTTCCCTTCCTGTCCCTCCTCCTGCAGGGCGTCTGAACCTGGTGGACCTGGCGGGTTCGGAGCGGATCGGTAAGTCTGGTGCGGAGGGCAGCCGTCTGAGAGAAGCTCAGTGCATCAACAAGTCTCTGTCGGCACTCGGAGACGTGATCAACGCGCTGCGCAGCAGACACGCCCACGTCCCTTTCAGGAACTCCCGCCTCACCTACCTGCTGCAGGACTCTCTGAACGGGGACAGCAAGACGCTCATGATGGTGCAGGTGAGATGGGGACACCTGTTTGTCTCTTCTGTCCCTGTCTCGATGCTTTTTAATCCAGCCTGGCTTGTTTACGTTCAAAGTGAAGAAACAGACCCAGTGTCAGTCTGTTTTATTGTAAGTTATTAAAGTTGAGAGTATCTCATTTTGACTGATTCTGTAGTTTCTAATGTAATTTTCAATGAAAAATATATTTATAAAATCATAATGTGATTGTTTACACACACAAAAAATCTTTATCTTCGGTTTGTAGAAAACAATCTGTAGTTTGTTTCATCTCTGCAGCTCCACAGTATTAGACCACCCTTCTTCTCCAATTTCTTGTTCATTTTAATGCCTGAAGGTACATTTGTTTGGACAAATATCAATAATGATAACAAAAAAAATAGCTGATGTGAGTTTAATTTAAGACCTGATATCTAGACATTTGTCTGAAACTAAATCCAAACACATGACGGTTTAGATTTAACATGAGGAGCAGAATTTAATGTTTTTAACAGGATCTGGTTAGTGCAAACGCTTTATTTTAAATGACATGAATGAATTTACATGTAGAATAAAGAGATTCTGACACAAATATCAACATTTAACACAAGTTTTGGTCACTTTTTTTATATCTGAAACAAGTTAAAACTATGAGGATAATGTCTGTTTTTACAGTTTTTTTTCTATGATAAAGATAAGAGTTTTGGTGATTTTTTTTTAAAAGAAAACATACATAGGGTTCAGAGAGTTCAGAATTTGAAAGTGGTCCTAGAATTGAACCCTGAGCAACTCCAGAATATAACTGACACACAGCTAAAGCACCAACACTGACACATGTAGAATAAAGAGATTCTGACACAAATAAAACATTTTTGTTTTTGGTCACTTTTTATAACAAAAACTTTAGTAACTGATGATCCATTCGAGGGCAGTTGGAAAGTTCAAACTCTGAGGATAATGCCTGTTTTCACAGTTTCTTTCTAAGATGAATGCTTTTGGCGCTCCTTTAAAGAAACATCTGTTGGTGTTAATGTGAGTCTCTGTCTCTGGTCTCTGTCCGTCCCTGTCCTCTGTGGTGCGTTCAGGTGTCTCCGCTGCCCAGCAACATGAGCGAATCGGTCTGCTCGCTGAAGTTCGCTCAGCGTGTTCGCAGCGTCGAGCTCAGCTCCTCGTCTTCGTCCTCCAGGAGACACGAGAACTCGTCCACCTCATCCTCGCCGACCCACGACAGCGTCGAGGTAACTGACACAATATTAACGCAAATATTTAATAAAAGCAGACATTTGCTGTTGCTTTTTAACATTTTTGCCTGCAGCTGACGTTAACATTAACGTTTACATCAGTTTGTTCAATTAAAAAGTGTACAATAAAAAATAAAAAAAATAAAAAATAAAATATTATATATATATAATATAAAATAAAATAAGACCACAATGACTAGCTGTTTTTCATCATATTTGCATTAACATTTCAAAGTTTTCAAATAAGACCTGATGTAAATATAATATAGTGGATTAAATAAATCATTTTGTAATGTAAATTAAAGTTCTCTTCACACAATTTTTTAAATAAAATAAAAAATGTAAAAAAAAAAATTATTCGAATAAAATACATTCTAAGTATGATCTTATTTTTTTAAATTAATAATCATAATAATAATAATAATAATGACAGATTATTATTAGTGGTATTAATAATATAAGTTAATAATAATTGTATATTAATAATAAAATGTTTAAATACTAAAATATATTAATATTATAAATATATTATAGCATTAACAATATAATGTAATACTGATATATTATTAGAAATAATGATGAAATATAAAATATGCAATAATAATAATAATAATAATTATTATTATTAATAATAATAATAATAATAATAATAATAATAATAAAATATAATTTATTGTATATTTTAATAATAATTATTGTTATGTTTACTATTATGTTTATTATTTTCTTTATTAAAATATTATTTAATAATAATTAGGGACCAAGCACAGAAAGCGTGAGAACCATTGTAATTGAAGAAATTATTATTATTATTGTTATTATTATTATTAATCTCCCAAATGAATCGCCTTTTTGGGGGCTTTATCATATTCAAAAAATCCTCATATTTGGAATATACATAAATCTTCTCATACATAAATCTGAACTTTACGTATTGTAAAGGTCCCGGGAATGGGCGTGGCAAAATGACTCACCAGAGCCCCCTAGAAAGTTTTCTTACTTGAAGGCATTCCTCCTACGGATAAAACCCTATCCACTTCTAACTTGGTCAGTGTCATCATAAGGCCTTTGGGATGAAAAGTTATAAAAAACTTTACTGACCGTCACACTATAAGGGAGAGGCATGCCGGCAAAATATGAAAACACAAGACTATATAACTTCACCATACATTCTCCCATCCGTCCCAAACTTCTTACACATGATGAGGGTCCAGCCCTGAACACAACCAATATTGACACACAGTCATAGCGCCCCCCGCTGGCAACAGGAAGTAACATGTTTTGATATATATTATTATTATTATTATTATTATTATTATTATTATTATTATTAATAGTAGTGGTGGTAATATCACTGCATTATGACCTGAACATCTGCTGACCTCTATCGTGTCCTCCTGTCCCCCTGTCCTCAGCTGGACTCTCCCCCGGTCACTCCGGTCCCTCTCCCCATCTCTCGGGCCAGCAGTGCCGGCTCCACCCTGTCCTCCTCCGCCTCCAGGACCCCCAGCAGCTCCCGCAGGAGGTCCCAGTCCCAGCTGTCCACAGGTACACACTACTGCAGTACAAGTACACACACTACTGCAGTACAACTACACACAGATGTACACACTACTGCAGTACAAGTACACACAATACTGCAGTACAAGTACACACACTACTGCAATACAAGTATACACAGGTACACACACTACTGCAGTACAAGTTCACACAGCTGTCCACAGGTACACATACTATATATATATATATATATATATATATATATATATATATATATATTAGTGCAAGTACACAGACATGGTATAAGTACCCGTGTCGTGATGCCTTCATTGACCTCGGCTGCTCAGAGAAACAGATTTCCATCAGAAACTTTACGTCTATTTCTTTATTATTTTTCCTGTTTTTATATTGGATTATAGTTTATTTTATTATATTTTATCAAGTCTTTTCTGCCTTTTCTGATCTTCTCCTGTTTTTTAATTTGCTGTTGATTAAAACTCATCACTTCCTCTGTTTCAGTCACAATTCACAAACTTAAGTTGCTTCTACTTTAATTTCTAAATCAGTGTTAAACCTGGAGGCTTTTATTGTGACAGTCTACAGGAAGTTCTGTATTATTTAGTTACACCTGGGGCTGCAACTAATTATAAATCTTATCTCTTATCTCTTATATCATACATATATTCACCATATAATAATATAATAATAATATTAATATTAATATTAATAATAATAATTATTATTATTGTATTATATTTAATTTTAATGTATTTATTTATAATAATTTTAGCATTAAAATAGTAAACATTAAGAACTGGTCTTTTGTTTTTTTAAATGGTTAATTGATACTTAATCCATCATTAAACCTTCACTGAAAAGTCAAAACAACTTTTAAATACTATTAAATACATATTAAATACTTGTGTTTATCCTTCAGAGAGCATTCTGGGAAACGTAGTAAAGCAGAAACTGTAATTAAAACAGAATAGTCCTCCTCCTCCTTCTTCTTCTGTGTCCTCATCCTGTCATCTGATTGGTTGGTTTGCAGACAGACAGGTAGACAGAGCCAGCCCATTGGTGGGGGACGGTGGGCAGGTAGGTGGGGGTTGTATGCTGATTGGTGGATAGCTTGGCATGGTTGCTCAGCATGGCATGGTGCCCCCCCCCCCCCCCCCCCCCCTCCCCCCATCTAACATCCCCCACCCCCCACCTCCCTCTGTGACCTCAGAGCTGCACCAGCTTCTGTCTGCCCGCAGGCGGCAAGCAGGGCCCACTGAGCCTGGCGCACTGTGCTGTTTGTGTCGCCTGTTTGATGCTGAATGACTCAGGTTTTTTTTTAATCAAACATCAGTTTCTGTGCAGAAACAAGATCAAGTCACAAGGAAGTTCAACTTGTTCTTTAAAGGAGCAGTATGTTTTATGAGTTCACACCAAACACAGAGCTGACTGACACCTACCAACATCAGTCTGAAGCTGAATAAAGACATTTATCTGTGATATTAATGTGAATAAAGGGATCTAAAGGATGCTGAAATAACTCCAACATGATACTAATGTGGAACACTGCTGCACCAGACTCCATTGAGAAAACCATCATTTTAAAAGCCGAGTTATAAATCAGCAAATATTGTTTTTTTTCTACAGTTTTTAAAGATGTCTCAACAGTTTTTTTTTACTGTATTTTGTACCTATTCAAAACCGTTTTTAGCAATTTATTTAAACTTGTTTGTTTTTAGTGTTTTTGAAACTATTTCTTAATGTTTTGTTCTTTTTTACATTTTTCATAAACATTCTTTTTTGACAGTTGTTTTTAGTTTTTAGCATTCTTTGTTCTGTGTTTCATTTTTTTAAACTGTTTTTAAATTAGCTTTTTGCCTGGTTTTTGCTGTTGTTGTTTTTTTTACTGTATTTACTTTTTACAGTTTTTTATTGTTTTGTTTTGCTATTTTAAACTGTTTAAACTGTTTTTTTGTTTTGTTTTTGTTTGTACAGTTTTTTTTAATTTTTACTAGTCTTAGACGTTTTTTTGACACAAAGTTTCCTGAAAATTTTTAGATAAGGTATTTTAAGGTATAAATTAAGGGATGTGTTAATGTTATTTGTCCAGTTGTTGAATCAGTTTGCATTATGAATATATTATCTGTGATTTAATGAGAATCAACGGATCTAAAGGATGCTGAAATAACTCCAACATGATGCTGAATTGATGCTTTGTCAAGTCTGAAGAACACAAGAACACTGCTGTTAAAATGGTGGTTTTCTGAATGGAGTCTGGTGCATTTAGAGCTGTGCTTTTCAGGAGATTGTCAATGCTGCTTTTGCGACAAATTTCTGGCTTTGTATAAAAAATGTGCTCTGTGTTTGGTGTGAACTCATCAGGATGTCTTCGTTCAGTTTTATCTCCAGATGTTTAGCAGATGAACTGGGAGCAGGGGAACTGTTCTGGTCTCTCTGCTCAGCGTTGGTTTAATTCAGTCCTGAATCTTTTCCTTGTGGCTTCTGGGTGTGTGGGTGTTGTGGGTGACTTGGTGTCTGGATGAATCCACTCCCTTCCCTTGCCGGGCGTCCCGCTGCGGAGACGAGGATTGTGGGAAGTTCTCCATGTCCACACTGATAAATCTGAAAACACTGCTGCTATTGGTGAACATATGATTATATGAACTGTGATTTATTACACCTCTTCCTAACTGGACGTGATGCGCCGAGCAAACAACAGATTTTAAAGACGGACTGACCGACTCGTATGAGCTTCAACCGATTCGATTTGATTAATTCCTGTTGAATCAACATGACAAGTTCTGGAAAATTAAAGTCGCCGACATCACTGACGGAAACCATTTTTACAAATTTTACAGTTTTGCTTCATAATCAATCTTTGTCTTTTCCTTTTAAAACACCTCAGTGTTTTTGTGTACAATAGAATCTGATAATGAACATTTACATGTGATAATAAACGGATAACAACCGAATACTGTCCAAGAACTAGTGCACACAAGACAGAGGAGCACTCACAGGCTCATTTTTGCATATTTTTCTAAAGATGCAAAAAATGCTGTTGTGAGCAGGGTTGCCAACTCCCTGAAAAATAAATAAGGGACACCTCATCGGCAGGGACGGCCGACCCGATTGCCTTCACCATTTCTGGTGTGGTGAACTTTTTTAGCCCATTTTTTTGTGATTGAAATGATTTTTAGGCAATTTGACTCGAACCTGAATTGAATTTGATGCATATTTTTGTGTGACATGAATACATGGAAAGCAATTTATTATCCAGCAATTCACTTTAATACAAAATAACAGTTGGGACCTGGTCTTCAAAGATGTAGTGGAGTTTGCTGATCTTTTAAAATGCAGCATGTATGCAATTGAATGGCCGTTTCAGAAGATTTTGGCATTCCATAATTCCAAATTGGTTCAGAAAAAAGGCCTGAAATTCATGTCATGAACACACGGGGACCTGGTCTTCAAGGATTCACTGAATTTGATTTAATTATTTTATTGGAGCACATGAATAAAATTGAATGGCTGTTTTGGAGTCATGCAGCTGCGTGACAAACGGGCTACTGTAAAGTGCAATGTAATTGCGCACAAAAATGTAAAGTGCAGATGGCATGACCACAGTACTGGAAGCATGTTGTTTCACATCAGCCAGTCCACCATGGGCTACGGAAAAAGAGCGCAGGCACACCTTGCAGTGCGATTTATAGATGTTTTCACACACTTTTTCCACCCAGGCGTTTCTTTTTTCCAATTCCTCTCGGTATTATTGTGTCCTTTTCTGTTTTTTTCTCTCTGAGGAGTTCTAGTCGCATTGCTGCTTGCTGTTCCGCCCCGTAAAGCAGTGTCTGCATCTGTGTGCATGCTGCTTTGTTGTCTTCCGCTAACTTCTCCACGAGCAACAGTACCTCCTCGACCAACGGGATAAGCGTGCTTTTGTTTCTAAATACGGGACAATTTCATTTTTCGAGGGACGGTTGGCAACCCTAGTTAAGAGCGTCGCTCAGTCGTCTTTCTTACAGTCACTAATTTAAATCTTTGCACAGAATCTAAGACCCAACATGAGACTGGGACACAAGGGAAAATCTACTCGTGTGTTATCGTATACAAGTGCTGGTCAACGAATTAGAATAATTTGAAATAGTGCAATCATTAAATTCTTTGAATGCATTTTTTGTGCAGAAAGCAAATCAGGTGTTCACCGCACCTGTCCTACTCGTTAGACTAATCACAGAACTCGTTACCTGTAAAAAAATTTGCTCAGCTGAGCTTTCCAAAAGGCCCATTTAGGCCATTTAACTGTGACACTGTTGTTTTATTGAATTAGAATAATGGAGAAACCGTTTCATTGAATTAGAATAAATGCTCGAATTTTTGTTTTCTGTGAAGAGTGTTCACTGTGCAGTATAAAGTCAGGGTTGAGTAGAATTTCTAAGTTGTAAAATCAATCATGGGTAAGCAGCGCGACCTCTCAACCGGAATAGTGGCTCAAATTCAAGCCCTTCGCCAACAAGGCTTGACCCAAACTAAAATTGCTGAGCAGCTCGGCATCAGCCAGTCTTCCGTCTGCAAAGCTCTCAAGAAAAACTGCAGCAAGCGCACCAACTGTTCCGGCGTCCGAAAAACTTCTGCTCGCGACAACAAGCAGCTGAGAAAGATCGCAGTCAGCAACCGGTTCAAGTCCACTTCCGAGCTCACCGACTTGTGGAACAAGCAGACCGGCGCTGACGTCTCCAGATCAACCACTTACCGTCGTCTGCGCGAACTCGGCTTCAAATCTCGCGTTCCAGCAGTAAAACCGATGCTGAACAAGAAACAAATGGCGAAACGGCTGAAGTGGGCCAAAGAACACGGCGAGTGGACTGCTGAAGACTGGCAGAAAGTGGTCTTCAGTGACGAATCACGCTTCTGCATCTCCTTCGGTGACCAAGGTCCTCGTGTCTGGCGTCGTGGTGGCGAAACCTACAACCACGAGTGCGTGAAAAGATCCGTCAAGTTTCCCCAGAGCGTTATGGTCTTGGGATGCATGTCCGCTCGAGGTGTAGGGAAACTCTGCTTCCTCAAGAAGACTGTCAATGCTGCCGTATATCAAGATGTTCTGGAAACGTTCCTGATTCCGACTGTTGAGGAACAGTTTGGCGAAGAAGACTTCATATTTCAACAGGATCTTGCACCGGCTCATGCGGCAAAGTCGACCAAAGATTGGTTCACTAAAAAACAGCTTGAAGTTTTGGCATGGCCGGCCAACTCGCCTGACCTCAATGTCATTGAAAACCTTTGGGCCATCGTCAAGCGGAAAATTCGCGACAGAAAGCCTACTACGCTGGACCAACTGAAGCAGAACATCGCCACTGCCTGGGAAGCTGTGAGTGCGGAAACTTGCGACAAGCTGGTCAAATCGATGCCGCAGAGACTTCAGGCAGTCATACAAGCCAAGGGGGCAGCCACAAAATACTGAGAAAGTGATGATTCTAATTATAATAAAAATTATTCTAATTCAATGAAACGGTTTCTCCATTATTCTAATTCAATAAAACAACAGTGTCACAGTTAAATGGCCTAAATGGGCCTTTTGGAAAGCTCAGCTGAGCAAATTTTTTACAGGTAACGAGTTCTGTGATTAGTCTAACGAGTAGGACAGGTGCGGTGAACACCTGATTTGCTTTCTGCACAAAAAATGCATTCAAAGAATTTAATGATTGCACTATTTCAAATTATTCTAATTCGTTGACCAGCACTTGTATTGTCTCTTTCTGCAGAGTTTGCTCGCTAAATGTCAGGTGGAGGTTTTCAGCTGCAGCAGCTTTAGTGACTTAAAGATTAAAAAACATACAAATAACTAGAAAATTTCCTCTGAGGAAATTCTGAAAGGGCCACGGGGGCTACTGCCGGTGTGTGTACACTATGATGAGATTCTTCAGAGATTTCAAACAATTAATACTAGTAATGTTATGATGCTATATTATATACAAGGAGCACACCTACAACAAGCATTCCTTTACGAGTATTAATTTATACAGCAACCTATGCCCTTTAACCTCAAAGCTGTTCAGTTGCTTGTAAAGATTTAATCTGGACGTCACTACTGAAGCAAACTCGGAGGTTAAACACAAAGCCTTCAAGAAAACTAATTAGGGCCACGGGGCAATCGCACCGAGCACTGGTCCCATACAGCAATAGCTGAGCAATGAGCGAAAAAGAACAATAATTGGAGATTTTTAAACGTCTACTTCTCCGGCATAATTTCACCTAGAGACTCCATTTAAACTTTAAACAGTAGACACAAGTCTTGTGTATCAGTGTATTAATCCACGTTTCGATAGGTCATATAGTTTTTTATCAATCCCTGTTCAGTGACCATGATCAGTTTTGGAGAAATTCTGAGATTATAATGGGTGTGTATTGCACGGAATGTTGCGTCACAGTGTGTGACATCATCGCCAGAGTGAAGAGGGAGAGAAAAAATTGTCAAAAAAATGTATTTGAAAACTACGCTTCAGGCCGCAAATTCCACTCAACAGAAATAATTTATACATAGAAAAGTAGGAAAATTAGTCTTCTCACTCACAGTCCTCTGGTAAAGCTGTCAGAGTTATAGTTTGGGCGTAGGACGCATAGATGCGCCACCAACACGCACCAACAGCCTCATTGGGTCCCATATTAAAAACGCAGGAAGATTTCTGAAAAAGGGAGATGTAACAGTTTTTTCTTAAAAAAAAAAAAAAAAATTCTTAAAAAAAAACATATGTAGACGTTCAGGAAGAACTCAGGACGCTCAAAGTGAAGTCAGATCAATGATAGGTATTATGGTTTTGCCAAAATTGCTTTCTGTTCGAGGCCAGAAATTCCAGTCTGTCCACCTCTGGCTGCTGTAACTGTTCCGGTCCATTGGCCGTTGGTGGCAGTATATTCTGTTGATTGCTCTGATTGACTTTGATCCTTTGATGTGATTACAGATACACACACACACATGCGCGTAAGCATGCACACTCCTCCAGATACACATGCTTCAAACACACACACACACACACACACACACACACACACACACATTTTGAGGTTAAAGGGAATAGGTTGCTGTATAAATAAATACTTGAAAAGGAATGCTTGTTGTAGGTGTGCTCCTTCTATATTATATAGTATAACATTACTAGTGTTAATTGTTTGAAATCTCTGAAGAATCTCATCATAGTGTACACACACCGGCAGTAGCCCCCGTGGCCCTTTCAGAATTTCCCCAGAGGAAATTTTCAAATTAACTTTATTATCTTCTAACAAAAAATGCACCTGAGGCTGCTGGGGCTCGTTAATTCTGCCCATATTTATGGACAAACTGATGATGGTGAGAGAGGACAAAGGTTCAGTCTGGCCATTGGAGTGTATGAAGAGTTTTCACATTTATTGGCAGCAGTGTGGACATGTCACAGGTCACATGATAGGGTGATGGTCACATGACCTCTGAAAGCTGCTCTGGTTTTCTCTGCAGGACGATTGAAGCTGACTGCCTGAGAGACCCCTCCCCCCCTCACTGGATCAGCCAATCACAGCAGCCGGCTGAAGGAGCAGAGGCTGATGGGAACTCTCCGGCCAAAGAACATGGCCAAACGTTTTCCGTGTCTTCTTGCTGTGCTGAAGAACTTTTTCACTGCTGGAGGACAAACGTTTCATTTCTTTCTGACAGTATACGCTTTCCAATCACAGTATTTCTTTTATTGTTTCTTTGTAAAGTTGCACTTTAAACTTTGAGATTATTTTCTAACCCACAGTTCCAGAAGTGGTTGATTTCTAATATATGCATCATATGGTTATATATTTATGTTTGACATGCTTTAATCTTTTGTTTTATTTAGATTTTGTTTTTCTTCTTTATTGAGGGTGCAGACCACGAGAAAAGAGATTAATCTTTCAATTTTGAGATAAGAATTCTCTCGAAGATTAACCTCATGTCATGACGTCTTGAATCGGGGGCGGTCTTTGTGTCCTCGCGGTCCTCTTCTATCCAATCAGGGTACTCCACTGACTGAGCGGTCCAATCAGACGTGAGCAATACGACGACACGCTCCTCCTCCACTTCTCCTGTGGATGTTTTTATTTTTCATGCTTGTCGAACAAAAAGACGCTTCACCTTCACTTTCCTCGACTGTTTGTTGTGCTCCTGCTGTCGTATCGTCGCCTGTTAAACAAGCGTAGGATGGTGACCTGTGACCCCTGCCCTCTACCCCCTGCCCTCTACCTCCTACTCTCTACGCCCTATTCTCTACCCACTGCCTCCTACCCTCTAGCTCCTACCCTCTACCCTGCTCCGGGCGGGGCCGGTCTGTAGCAGTGGAGCTGATCTTAGTGTAGCTGTAGTAACAGGAATGCTTAGAGTCGCTGTGAGCTGCTGTGTGTCGTCGGCCGGAGGTCGACATGTCTGCTTGCTTTGTCTCCGCTGTAGATTTCTACAGTTTGTTTTTTTTGTATTCCCTTTTTAATAAACAAACATCCAAAACAAACTGTTTCTCTCTCGTCAATGTAAAGCAAAGTGATTCTACGCCTCGACTAAGACTCTTAATTAATTTTCATTTTGACTTTATGGCATCCTATACTGACTTAAACAAATATTTTTATAACCTGCTGTACTGTAACTTTTTATGAAATTCTGACATAGTATACTGACTTATTTTGAGAAATTTAATTTTTTATAAGATTGTGACGACATACTGACATTTTTTATGGAAAGAAGTTTTTTATGAGATTAAATCGACGTGCTATAGTATGACTTGTTTTTTCGCCATTTTTATAAACCTACACTACTAAAATTTGACCATTTGACAAAAATCGACTTTCATGATGAGGGCATTTTTGGATGTCCCATAATATGGTGTTTTTTCGCTATTTTTGAACAAACTATACTACCACATGTATCAACAGACTATAATTCAGCCATCTGAAGCATTTTAGTCATTTTAGAGTTTGACCATTTTTGACCAAAATCATACTATAGTATGCCTTTTTTTTTCCACGGGGTCATTTTTGGATGTCATATAAGATGGGGGGTTTTTGTGCTATTTTTGGACAAACTATACCACTATATGTATCACCGGACCATAATTGACCCATTTGAAACATTTTTATGCAATTTACAATTTGACCATTTTTATCAAAAAATCGATGGGCTATAGTATGACTTTTTTTTTTGAGAGGATAATTATTGGACATCCCATAATTTGGTGTTTTATCGCTATTTTTGTACAAAATATACTACCAAAAGTATCAACAGACTATAATTGACCCCTTTGAAGCATTTTAAAATTTGACCTTTTTTGACAAAAATCCACATGATAGTATGACTTTTTTGTTGACGGGGGCATTTTTGAATGTCCAATATGGGGTTTTTTTTCTCAATATTTTTATGACAAACTATAATACCACATGTATCACCAGACTATAATTAACACATTTGAAGGATTTTTAGGGATTTCAATTTTCATTAACATTTTCATGCTTTCATGAAATTCTGACGACAAACTTTTTTTTTTTCATATTGAACTAAATACAAAAAGATGTTTTTTTAATGATAGCTTTGAAAACAACCTCCTTCCTCTCTGCTCCAACCTGGTGCTAGAAAAACGACTCTTTAATCCAGATGTGTACATCTTTATTTAAATAAACAGAATGTCCCATTTAAAATGCAGAACCTAATTGTCTGAAAAATAGAAACAGTGAAAATATTTCAACATCAAAAAAATCTATGATGGACTCAGTGTGTTTCTGCAGCTGTCCGCTGACCTCACAGTTTCTGACTTTAGTTTAAGTTTGCTTACGTTTGTCAGCCACCAGAGATCGTCTGTTTCAGGTGAGAAGAGGCACAAGAATGAGGCGCTCCCCCTCAACACGTCTGTTCTTAAAGATCTCCACACCAGAGCTTCTTGGCAGCGTTAAAGGAAAAGTTTGACATGTTGGGAAAAGTGCGTGTTTGTTAGCTGTTAGCTTAGCATAAAGACTGGAAACCGCTTCAGGTGTGAAAGAGGCTTTTACCTCACATGAACATCCAAGTCTCAATAAACACATTCAGGCTTGTTGTGTTGACTGGGATTTGTCCAAAGTGACATTTATCTAGTTTTATAAACTTGATTGAAAGGAAACAAAATCCACTTTCCAGCAGCTCTGAAGCTTCAGATGATCATGTTTGTATTCTGTTTGTTTAATCTGCATTAACAACAGATTATTTAGGTATAATATATAACATAACACCATCCACAGCTCTGACTGTCTAACTCTTTGTATTCTACACCAGGATTTTACTTTTGGGGACTGAATACAGATTTATTGGTTTATTTTTGGGTTTTGGTTAAATTTTGTGTTTATTTATTGAATACATATGCAAATTTGACTAGTTAGCTGAATGTCCTGAGATATGTTGCGCTTGTTTTGCAGGACTTTTCGTTGATTTTCTTTCTCTTGTGTCTTTGTAAATAATATAAATGTGTTTTAAGGATTGTAGAGAACGATTATGTTTATGTAATTACTGAGCTTTAGAAGTGCTGATAGGTGGGTTTCCAGTCTTTAACTGCTTCATGTTAAACTCTTCCTTTAAACTCAGTCAGTTGATTGTTCTTTGATATTGACAGCAGGTAAGACGACGTCTGTCTGCAGCATCCTGAGCGTCTTTTTCTCCCTCAGAGAGGAAACCTGACAGCACCTCACCGAGTGTTTCCTCCCTGAGTCCAGCCGACACGTTCTTCTTCTCTGATTTCCTTAGTGTGTCCGTGTTCTTTTAGTCTTTAAATAACACTTTTATTCACAAAGTTCTTCCTCCGGAGGGTTCGTGTCACAGCGACACACAAAGTGCAAAAATCTTTCACCAGTCTGTCTGTCCGTCAGATCAGCTGACTCGTCCTGTGATGATGGCGGCTCAGAGCGAGTCGTCCAGCGGCGCCATCAGCAGCTGCAGCTCTTTGAAGGCGCTGCCGTGTCGGCCGACCTGCCCCGCCTTGTTCTTCACCATGTTGCTCAGGTTCTTCAGCTGCTTGCAGCAGACTCTGCACTTGTGGTGTCTGAGGAAACACAAACAGTGTCAATAATGGAGAACATTCAATAATTCAATGAACACAGTAATTGTGTTGTGTCCTCTTTGTGTGTGAGTCTTTGTGCATCCTGGAGTCCCTAAACAGTCTGTGAGCTGCATAAATTGGGTCTGACTGGAAAGCTGAGACTGATGACCTCTGACCTCAATATATCTGAATAAAAATGTGTTCTATTCATACCCACAAGTCTCCTCTTTACAGACATGCCCACTTACGCAAATCAAATGTAGTTTGCTGTAGAAACGATACAGGTTTTCTCATGAAGATAGCGAGCAAAAATGACATGTGGAGTTCCGCAGGGCTCCATTCTGGGTCCTCTAATTCATTAGTACCAACCACAATAACGTTCCAGGAGAAAGGGAGTCAAATGTGTTGTTGTGTCTTCTTGTGTGTGAATCTTTGTGCATCCTGGGGTCCCTAAAGAGTCTGTGAGCTGCATGAATGGGGTCTGACTGGAAAGCTGAGACTCTTGTGGACTCAATGAGCCCAATATTCTTCATGTGTGATGATGTTAGTGAGTGCAACTTGAGCTCAGTGTATAAAATGAACTGCTGTGACCTCTAGGATAATCACAGCCTCATGAAACTTTACAACACAAACTAGAGACCTAGAGCATTCAGAGTATGGATGGCTGACACACTAGATTCACAATAAGCAGCAACACAACACAAGTGTTGCTATAAAATTACACAAATCTACTAAATGTTAAAACTTTCTGAAACCAAGGAGTTTTCATTCATTCTCACGGGGTCAAAAATTGTAAAATTCAAAATGTGTGGAACAAATGAAAATCAACCCAATAATGATGAAACCTATAAGAGACTCACCTCTCCTCTCTTGTGATGTCCACTCCGACAGACGGCGTGGCCTTCAGCGTGTCGGAGATCAGCATCCAGAAATGTTTCATGATGAGCTTCAGAGACGTGCAGCCAGTCTGAATGTAGCTGAGACACGCACACGCACACAGAGTTAACATTTTGAAGCTGTGCTCTGATTAACATTTGATTAACAGAAAACGTTTAGCTGATTAATTGGCAGTCTTGAACTCATCACCTTCAGCTTTTTCTCACATTTTATAGATAGAACAATAAATAGTACAACAACAATAGACAAATAACAATAAACAATAAATAGTTAATGTTTAAGTGAGTCACCTTTCATATTTGCTCTGCAGCAGCTGGTCGATCTGAGGGAGGATGGTTGTACACAGGTCCAGTTTCCACAGAGAGCTGAAACAGAATTATTATTATAATCGTATAGACGTTAAGAGATGCATTAAGGTCAGAATCAGAGTTTAAAACATGAGCTCAGGCAGCTGGAACACAATAATTATCTGTTAAAAACTGGACAGTGTTTCTGATGTTTTAACAACCAGCCTGATAAAAAAACTGAAAGAACCAATTAACTCATTCAGACAGTTTCATGAGTGCAATTTACTCATAAATTCTTAATGACAGATAACAAAATAAGAAGTAATATGATCTGCAGACTGACGGCTGAAGGTTGATGATGTTGAGGATGTCCACCACGATGGACAGGTCGTTCATGGAGACGGCGGCGTCCAGAGCACTCTGCAAAGAGACAGGCAGGAGTCAGGCAGTGAGGATGCTTGTTGATTACAGCAGGAGGAGGAGGTGGCGACCAGGCGGCCGGGCTCACCTTGATGTCCTCGCGGGCCCACACCACGTGGACCGTCTCCAGGTTCTTGTGTCGGCTGCGCAGCATCACACACATGGTGTCGTGACCTTTCTTCAGCTGGGACAGAGCCTCCTCGTCGATCAGAGCGCCCGCACGGTTGTTGGGAGACGACTGGCGAACAAACAAACATGCTCTGAGTCGGTGTTTATTCATCCGACAATAAGACTCCGAAAACAATTAACATGTTTATGAAGCCGAGTTTGATTTAGTGATGAATCAGCAGCTCTTCATTGATCTTCAGACATCAACTTGTTCAAGGGTTTGGAAGGTAAAAAATTTGCAAACCAGTTAGAATGACAGAAATCAGAAAAAGTTGAATTTCTCTGATTTGAATTTTTTTTTAATTTTTATTAATTAAGTGTAATCTATGTATACACTTTTCCACGTGTCCTGAATGTTGTAAAACCAGTTTTCTCCACATATTGAAGTATTGTCATGTTTCAAGCCTCTCCTGTCCTCTCCTCACTGCTCTGTGTAAACCGTCTCTCCTGTCCTTTCCTCTCCGCTCTATGTAAACAGCCTCTCCTGTCCTGTCCTCTCTTCTCTGCTGTGTAAACAGATGTTCAGTGAATATTTGTCACGTGACCGTTGGTCTCAGCAGAATCAATCATGTCTTCACAGTGTCTCTGAGGTGCAGAATTTAATGTTTTTAACAGGATCTGGTTAGTGCAAAAGCTTCATTTTAAATGACAAAAATAAATAAAGAGATTCTGACTCAAATATCAACATTTAACACAAGTTTTGTTCACTTTTTAGAACAGAAACATTCATAACTGATGATCCGTTCAAGGACTGTCGGAAAGTTCAAACTCTGACGATAATGTCTGTTTAATCTGTTTCTGTTCTACAATAAACGGAGGATGTTTGGCGACTGTTTAAAGAAAACCCAGCAGGACGGTTCAGAGGTTTAACATTATGATATTTCAGGCTTTTATATAAACTCACAGGCAGGAAGTCGGCCACATTCAGTCCGATGGGCTCGTTTCTGGTGCTGAGGATGACTTTAGGTTGCGGTTTAGACTTTGCCGTCAAAACAGGAGGCTGAGGAGGAGCAGGGGGGGGGCCTGAGGCAGGGGGGCTGGAGGACAGCGGGTCGATGGCCGAGGGCGCTGCACGCTTCGCACAGGAGACGACTGTAGGCTCCACCCTCTGCACCGGTGTGGAGGAGGCCAGGGGAGGAGCCTTCTGCAGCCGAACACATTAGAAACACTTTAAAGTCTCACAAACACAGAGACAGATTGATGATGATGATGATGATGATGATGCATTCACCGACCGGCAGTTTTTCAGGAAAGGGAGCGACCATGTCCTTCAGCTGGCGGCCGATCGCCAACACAGGGTCTGACAGGAAGAGGAGGAAGTGTGTTAGAAAAAGTGTTAAAGTTACAGTTGTAATTTCAACTGTTCTGTTCTATATTGTATATATTGTTCCTATTTTTAATATTTCTTTTTGTTAAATTGTTAATACTTTTCTTTTTCTTCTGGTTTATGTTGCTTGTTATTTTATTGATGCATCTTCTTCTTTATGTTTTCAAAGAAACACATATTTTATCATTGAAGAGCTGTACTTTACATATTTATCTGTTTTCACAGCCCTGACAGACAGAACCTGAAGCTGGTATCTATGTTCTCTTCAAAACCACCAGACTCCATTGACAAAAACAGTCATTTAAGCTGTAACTTTGTTTGTGGTATTTTGTGTCTAAGGTCTGGACTATCAGGGCGTCCACAGCCGCAGATTGTTCAAGACTCAGTTAGCGTTCACAGCTTTCTGTGGTAACCTATGTCACTGATTTCTGCAACTGAGTTTCGATTTTAAAACCCAGAGAAGAACGCAGACAGAGTCAACTGGTGGATATGATGAGACGTAGAGGAGAAATGTGAATATATGAACGGCTGACCTCCTGCCTGATGTTTCTCAGTAATCTGTACTCACCGTAGAAGTGGGCGACATCAAATCAAATCAAAATGACTTTATTTATCCCCCCGGGGTAAATTCAGTGAGTCTGTTAGCTCTGTTAGAATGAGACAGCCTGATGTCTGTAAGAGAGACGAATCTTATGAATCTCTCCGTCCTGCAGCGGAGAGAGAAGAGCCGTCCGCCGTCCACTGCTGTTTTTTTGGTCAATAAAGCTTTCAATAAAGCTTTTGTATATATATATTGTCTACAGTAATATCGTTAACGTTGTTTTGATGATGTGCAATTTTACATTGATTATTTATAATATCTCAAAATGAAAACAAAGGTGAATAGACAGTAGAGGAGAGGTGCAGGAAAGTCACTTTGTTAACAATATTAATAAATGATAACCTGCCACGTATTTGCTCATGCTTGTTTGCTGCACAGTTTACCTCAGGACTGAGAAGCTGCATGTTTACCCATTTAGTGTCTCTACGCTGAAGTAGGGCTGGGCGATATATCGATATAAAAAATATATCAATATATTTTTTAATGTGATATGGAATTAGACCATATCACATATATCGATAGTTCTTTTTTCTTCTTCTTTTTTTATATAATGCTGTCCTTACTAGGGTTTGTCATATTTTGTTCTTTTGTAATGTTCATTATGTTTTTCTCATATAAATATATTTATTTCAGAAAAAGATCTGCCTTTTTTTTTTATTTCATAGGCTATTTTTAATTAAGATATTTCTTTATTTAAATGTGCACTTTATGGAGCTTTGATTAAAAAAGAAAGGTACTCCTGTTGTTATACAGTATTTATGTTTATTTAAATAAATGGTTTCAATAAAACTACTTGTGACATGCCATATTTGACTTTGACTGAACGTTTGCTCTCACTTTGCAATAAAAATGTCGGAATATATATCGTACATCGATAATCATCCTAAATATATTAGGAAATTACTTTTGGTCCATATCGCCCAGCCCTACACTGAAGTTTAACAGGGAGTCTCTTGAATGCTTCAGTTTAAAGAAAATAAACAAGAGCTGTTGATATGAAATATTGTGTCCATCCACAGATATCCTGGTAAGCAAGAAGAATTTTAACAGCATTTTTGGTAAAGAAATCACATTTTAAAGGATATCGTCAGATTATCGTTATTGGAAAATAAAAATAAAAAATTTAGATTTTTTTTGTTGTTGCCCATATCACCCATCACAAACTCACCGTCCTCTGGAGGAGCAGGGAAAGGCTCTGACATTCTGGGAGGAGTCCGAGCTGGAGGAGAAGAAGTCAGAAAGAGGAGAGTGATGAGCCTACTGAAACAACAACATGTTATAGACCTCTATAGTGAAGGTGTGACTGCAGCAGGCCACCTACAGATGGCGTTCTTGGGCTGGAAGATCTCCTTGAAGTCTTCTGCGTTGTGGATTTCTGCTGACGACAGCTTCTCGTCGGCCTCGTCCTCGCTGGGGCTCCGCCTCTCGCCCTCGGGGCTTCGCCTGTCAGCGTCTGACCGCTGTTTCACCCTGATGACATCACAACACGCCACTGAGAGACTGAGGATTTATTTACAGTCCTACAAATCAGATTCTACAGACTGAAGAAAAATCATTTTAACACATTGTGCAGTTTAAATTAGAAAAATGATGCAGAAATGATCATAACGTAAATCAGATCAACGCTGGACCCGGCCCAGGTGGGAAACTACAGACCTGTCTCACTCCTACCACTCCTTTCAAAACTTATGGAGCGCACAGTCTTGAATCAAGTCTCCGGGTTCCTTTACGAGAACAACCTGTACGATCCAAATAAGTCCAGCTTCAAGCAGGGTCACTCTACTGAGACTGCACTCCTGTCTGTAACAGCAGCTGGCCAATCATCAGCTCTTTTGCTGCTGGACCACTCTGCAGCCTTCGACACTGTTAACCACCATATCCTCCTCTCTACACTCGCAGAACTTGGTATTTCAGGGTTCCTCCAATGGTTCGAGTCCTACCTTGCAGGGAGATCTTTTAAAGTATCCTGGAAGGGAGATGTATCCAAATTACAAAACCTTTCCACTGGAGTGCCTCAAGGATCAGTGCTAGGCCCCCTTCTCTTCTCTTTACACCACCTCACTTGGCACAATCATCCTCCATCATGGCTTCTCATAACATTGTTACGTCGATTATACCCAGCTGTTCCTGTCCTTCCCACCAAACGACCCCAGTCTCAGCTCGTATCTCTGCTTGCCTTGCGGACATCTCCACATGGATGACGGAACATCACCTCCAGCTCAACCTCTCAAAGACGGAGCTCCTCGTCATCCCACCCCATCCCACCTTATATCAGCCTATCAATCTTCAGCTTGGATCCTCCAGCTCTGCAGGGAGCCTGGGTGTCATGACTGATGACCAACTGACCATTAAGGGTTATGTAACTACAATTGCCAGATCGTGTCGATTTTCCCTGTACAACATCAGGAAGATCAGACCCTACCTGACCCAGCAATCGACACAACTCCTGGTTCAGGCCCTTGTGTTATCGCATTTTGAGTACAGCAACTCTCTACTGGCAGGTCTTCCTGCTGCACTACCGAACCTCTGTGAGCTGCACGTGGTTGTTGTGTAGTTGTGTTACCTCTGTGAGCTGCAGGTGGTTGTTGTGTAGTTGTTGTGTTGTGTTACGTCTGTGAGCTGCACGTGGTTGTTGTGTAGTTTTTGTTGTGTAGTTGTGTTACCTCTGTGAGCTGCAGGTGGTTGTTGTGTCGTTGTTGTGTAGTTGTGTTACCTCTGTGAGCTGCAGGTGGTTGTGGGTCTGTCGTAGTTCCGGCGTAGCGCGGCTCCTTTGGGGTCTTTGGGCTCTGTGAGCGGCTGGTTGTCCTTGATGATGCCCTGGATCATGGCGCCACCGCTTTTCTTCACACGCTTCAGGTCGACGACATAGGAGGAGACGCTGGAGAGCTGGTGGGACACGCCAATCTGCCGACAGAGGAGAGACAGATGAGCTTCAGGACCTATAAAGTCAGAGTGTTGCCATGGTTACAGTGGCGACTCACCAGCTGCTGGTTGCAGACGGCGAGGTCGGAGACCTTCCCCCAGCCCACAGGAACCACGTCAAAGCAGCGGTTCGGCTCCCAGCCGAACACACGCAGAGAGTCTGTGGAGCCGCTGTACAGACAGCTGCCGTCTGAGCTGAAAAACACACACCTGGACCACAGGGGTCAGGGATCAGGGGTCAGAGGTCAGAGGTCATGGGTCAGAGGTCAGAGGTAGGTAAACTTACCTGACTGGAGTCGTGTCTCCCTCCAACGAGCCGATCATAGAGAACTTCTCCAGATCCCACAGCTTGATGGTCCTACACACACACACACACACACACACACACACACACACACACACACACACACACACACACACACACACACACACACACACACACACACACACACACACACACACACACACACACAGAGTCAAAAACACGTCAATAATAATAATAAGAAGAAACTATTGCTGTATGGGACCAGTGCTCGGTGTGATTGACCCGTGGCCATAATAATAATAATAGTGGGACAGTTGAACCTATTTAAACTGGATGCAACTCCTGCATGTTTTGGATGATCTTGTTGTTTTTATTGTTTTTACAACATGAAATGCACCAGAATTTGCCGATATACACCTGTGGAAGAAAAACTAAACAAGAAAAAAATAAACTTTTTTTTGGTGTGTTTTCTGTTGGGTTTTTTTGTGCAGTTGTTGTGTTGTTGTTGTTGTTGTTGTTGTTGTTGTTGTTGTGTAGTTGTTGTTGTGTTGCTGCGCAGTTCTGTAGTTGTTGTTTTGTGTTGCTGTTGTGTAGTTGTTGTGCTGTTGTTGTTGTGTTGTGTTGTGTTGTGTTGTGTTGTTGTTGAAAATAAAAAGCTGAACAGTGACAAGATTGCCCCAAACACGCTGTGTGTTATGGCTGTCACTTCTTCCTTTCTGTGCCACAGTGTAATACATTTCTCATTATTATTGTTTTTTTATGTTTTAAATAATGTAAATGTGCTTTAGGGTAAAGGAAATGCTCTATGGATAAAGCCAGTGGTATAAGCTTTCAGATGGTTTTTATTCCATGTCTCTAACTGCATCAGAGACTGAGAAATGAAAGGTTTAGGAAACATTCTGAGCAGTTTTTCAGGTTTTGGGAGGTTGTTCTGAATCACTGAAAATGATCTCCAGCTTCATGATAAAACAGCATCGACATGGAGAACTTCTCTGTGTGACCCTGTGGTGTTAGGTGATGGTCCTGTCGGTACCTGTCGGAGCTGCCCGAGGCCAGCAGGTACTCGTTGGGGTGAAACTGGACGATGTTGACGGCTGCAGTGTGAGATTTAAACTCTGTGATAGTCTTCCCCTGAGTCAGGTCCCACAGCTGACACACACACAGACACACACACACACACACACACACACACACACACACACACACGGGAACAAGGAGTCATACATTAATTATTATTCAGCAGCAGATTAATCCAAATTCAAATTCAGTGCTCTGGTGAGTGTGTCAATGTGTGTGTGTGTGTGTGTGTGTTCATAGAATTGCTTGATATTTTCAGCATATGTGCCCCTTTGTATCCTTTATAGATAAAATAAATTTCAACTTTCTTCATACATTTTTACGTGCTTTAGACATTTTTATAGCACCCATGGTCCTCAGGGACCAAAAAGGACCCCATGCCATTAGATTGGTTTTAGGATATGTAGAAAAAAATTATTAACAACAATTTTTTTGGTCAGGTGAGTCAGTCGTACCTTGACGGTGCAGTCGTCGCTGGCTGAAGCTAACCACTTCCCGTCTGGACTGAATGCCAGACTCCTCACAGCCTGAGTGTGTCCCTGAACACACACACACACACACACACACACACACACACACACACACACACACACACACACACACACACACACACCTTTTATTCTGAAATACACATTTGATTCGACTGTTTTCACTTTTAACAGTGTGAAGAGATTCTGAGCAGGTTTCTTACCTTGTACCTGAACACGTATCCTTTCCTCCGCACATCCCACAGCTGACAGGAGGACGAGGAGTTCACATGTTACAATGAGAAGACACATTTCATTAATGCAGAACAAACACGCATTTATAATTCTGCTCTTGTAACTTGGAACCCTCATTTGATTCATTTTCACATCTGTATACTTTTGTTTTGGTCATGAGTTCACACAGAATTTTAATGTTTAACGATGAAAACCTAACAAGATTTTTACTTAATTATTTCTAAAGAAGAAAACAATATTTATTACCTCTTGAGTAATTATCGTGACAGGCCTACTTTGAAGACGCCTTAAAACTCAAAATGGTCCTCTCAAAGACACACACACACTCACACACCTTGATGTTTGTGTCCATGGAGCTGGAGGCGAGGAACTCTCCAAACGGGTGGAAGCCCAGACTGGTGATGTTGGCTTTGTGTCCCATCAGAGTCCTTAAAACTGTTGGACAGACAGAAGGTTTTTATTAGTCACAAACTCAACACATCTCTGCACTTTGCAGTGAAGTACAGATTAGGGCTGGGCGATATAGCGATATAAAAGATATATCGATATATCAATATATTTTTAAATGTGATAAGGAATTAGACCATATCACATATGTCGATATAGTTTTTATATATAAATGCTGCCCTTACTAGGGTTTGTCATATTTAGCTATTTTGTAGTGTTCTTTAGCAGCATTGACAGGCAGAGGGAGAGCTGAGGATTACTCTCATCTTAAATAGACCGCCAGATTGGATAGAGGATGTGTTTTGGTGGAGGATGTATGAGGAGTGGGGCACGTCATGTGTATGTATTGTATATATATTTATATATATACACATATTACTTTTGGTCCACATCGCCCAGCCCTAGTACTGATGGTGATTATGTGAAAAACACCTGATATTAATAAAAGAAAACCAAAGAAACCAAACAGAACAGCTGTTGAGGCTTCAGACACAAACTGGGCCTCACTCTTTGCAGCCTCCAGGTCCCAGACTCGTATCGATCCGGACTGGGAGCCAGCGACCACCTGCTCCTCCGACGTGTTGAACTGGACACACTCCACTGGGTTCTTGTGACCAGTCAGACTCTGAGACACACACACACACACACACACACACACACACACACACACACACACACACACACACACACACACACACAGTCAGCTGTAAATCTGTTGTGTGCAGTGAGTGTGAGCTATGTTCTTTGAGGTGATCTTGTATTAAAGGTGTCTCACCATGATGCAGTTGGCCTTGCTGACGGCCCAGATGTTGACCCTGCAGTCCTCCCCTCCTGTAGCCAGCAGGCGGCCCGAGCTTTTGGCCAGAGCTGAGCAGGAGACGCTGCTGGAGTGAGCCTCGAACTCCTCTAAACAACAACAACAACACAGCAGGGACAGACTCAGACTGGGAGCGCTATGTGACGCTGTGCTGTTATTTACATCCTTATTTGTGTACTTTGTGTGAACCTGCAGGATTAAAAAGTAAATCCTCATCCCTAGCCCTAACGAGAATACATAACCCTTTGTGGCTCACTACAGTCATGTTTAGCTTTTACATTTTATTCATTATTGTATAGCTCAAAAAGATTTTGAGAATTTCAAACTTTTAAATTAGAGTCTGGGTTCATAAAGGTTTTATCAGAGCAACTTCTTAGCACTTTCCAAGCACTTTCATGGTACCTAAAGCAAAAATGTTTCATCTCATCTAAATTATTACTTTAAATGATAACATTTTCATGAATTTATATCTGCGGCAATCAATGTAAATTGACATTTTACCATCTATTCATATTAACTGAGTGTACATGTTTGTTTTGATCATAATGAGTTAAGCAATTGGCTGCTCTGCTGTGAGACTCCAGCAGGCAACAAAGGAACAAATATGACGACAAGATCGTTTGATTTCAAATATTAAAAATATTTTTTTTCTACATCAGTGACTGTAAAGATGAAACATCACATTGGGTTGAAAATGAAGCATTTTTCAAGAAGTTTATTCAAATTCAAGCATATTCCAAACTTTATAAACAAAATGGTTTAAATTAAGCATTTTCAAAAGTATTCCAGGCTTTATATGAACCCTGTAAAAGTGATGAGGTGGTGAATCTATTAATGCTGGACTAAAAAGGAGAACAGGTGTGGATCAGAGTGTGTGTGTGACTAAACTCACGCAGTCTCCATGAGATCTTGGTGGTGTTAGCTGCAGCCATGCTGGTCACGCTTTGTTTCACTGCAGACGGTTGTTCAGTGAGGATCAGTAAGTTCAGACATCAGCGTCTCGTCTCCGTCTGCACGCAGCGTCCTGCACCTGCACGACACACACAGCCATGTGACAGAAACCTGGAACACTCTCACTGTCACGACACATTTCAAAAACATACACAAACTACATCCCCTGAAAACTACATTTTATTTAAGCTGGAGACCTCCTCAAAGGTTCATCAGCTCAGAAGAAACCAGGATTTATGAATATGATGGGATTTCTACTGTTCAGCTGCTGACTGATGCTACAAAACATAAAACGCTTCCCACTTAGGGCAGGGTGATATATATCAATATAAAAGATATCGCATATATCATTATAGTTTTTTTTTCTTTCTTTATATATAATTGCTGCCCTTTCTAGGGTTTGTCATATTTTGTTCTTTTGAAATGTTCGTTATTCTTTTCTCATATAAATATATTTATTTCTGAAAAAGATTGGCCTATTTTATTTCATAGGCAAGTGTTCATATGCAAGTGTGCACTTTATGGAGCTTTGATTTTTTTTAAAAGGTTCTCCTGTTATTATACAGTATTATATACACTTAAATAAACATATCTGATATTTTAAGGCTGAATATCAATAGACGATATATATCCCGATATTTTTATTTTATTTATTTTATCACAAGGTGAGAGCAAATTTTCAGTCAAAGCCAAACATGTCAAGTAGTTAAATTGAAACCATTTATTTAAGTGAACATAAATACTGTATAACAGTATATTTAAAATGAAAGCTCTGTAAAGTGCACATTTAAATAAAAAAAATATCTTATGAGATTAAAGAGGCCAATCTTTTTTCTGAAATAAATATGTTTAAATGACAAAAGAATAACGAACATTGTAAAAAACTCAATATGACAAACCCTAGTAAGGGCAGCATTTATATAAAAAGAAAGATTTTTTTTTTTACTTTAGCAATATATGTGATATGGTCTAAATCCATATCACATTTAAAAATATATCAATATTTTTTTATATCGATTTATCGCCCAGCCTTATTTGTTAATATGTCAAATTTGTATTAATGTTTGTTAGAGATTTGTGAGCAGAACATGTCAACACACAGTGCCGAGCTGCAGGTTCCAGTTTTCAGATCATGAACACCATATACTGTTGACCTGCCGTGTCCCTCTAAATACCGTGGCCCTCCCCTAAAGGGCTCTACGGTCAGGAGGGCTGGAGTGGAGGAGGGTGGAGTTTGTGTGATTTGCAATAAACTGAATACAGATGAAACAGCAGCAGTGTTTCCTCTGAGCGGCTCAGAGACCAGATCAGACTCAGTGTGGAGCCTGTAAGAAGATAACGACAAACTGGAGACGCTGCGACCAAAATCCTTTTTATTTAAGCTTCTAATTCCTGCAGACTGAATATCATCCATGAGGAAGCAATTAATAAATTAAAAGTAATTCATTGATGCCATCTACATGAGGCTCAGTTGTAATATTGGTTGGCATAAAAACTGCAACACAACATTTCCATCTTTACTTTGTTTTATGCTTATTCTTGGTTTTCTTTTTAAAAAGATGTTAAATATTAATTTAAGAAGGCAGCCTTAAGAACTTTGCATTTTAATATCGCTGCACAATATTTTTTCAGTCCAGGTAAAAAATGCACAATATCAGAATGTGTGTGTGTGTGTGTGTGTGTGTGTGTGTGTGTGTGTGTTTCCTCTCTCAAACCAGTATATGTTTTAACAGTTGGGCTCTAAAATTACTAGAAAGACTTATATAGGTATAATTATAAACTGCAGCCCTGGCTTTTCTTCTCTTTATCTCACTGTTTTACAGATTTTTGTTTAAAAATAAATAAATAAATAAATATATGTTTTCCTTCTTAAGTTTCAATATAATGGGACTTGTATTGTTTGTTTCTATATTCTTCTTACATTAAATAAAAAAAGGAAAAAGTAAGTAAGTTGATAGTATTCTAAAAAGCTTAATCAACTAATTAATCAGGACTTTTTACACAACAGATTTTGTGTGTTGTTTTGTTAAAAATTATATATCTTTTTTTACCTTAGTTTTCAATAACATGCTACTTTTATTGTTCACTGTGTCATTTTTTCTATATTCTTGATGTACTAAATCCAAAATAAAGTTAAACGCTAGTGTTAATTTAAGGCTAAATCAAGCTCAAGTTAACTAATAGTATTCTCAAAAACTCAAACTAATTAATCAAGCTTCACTTCACACAACAGATCAGTTAATAATCAAATAAAAGGTATAAATTAAACTAAAGAGAAGCTGCTTTATAAACTAACTTATTGTTTTATTAATGAATTAATTAACTAACTATTGTATTAACTAACTAACATTATATAAAGGCCACCCCAATGCTCCGTTAGGTCTCATTGGCTGCAGCTGTTTCTTTGGATCGATACTGTTTGTTACACAGATTAGTTGCAAATGTAACCCTTTTGGCCACTGGGAATTTAATAAAAAAATCCTCCAAAATAGCAAATTAGTAAACCAAAGCCTTGAGTAACACCATAGAAAAGTCCATGCTATGATTTCGTTTTAAAACTATTGACATTTTGGAGATTTCTGTTTGAACTTATTTTCTCAGTGAGTGTTGTACTGCTGAGAAACCCCCTTATTGTCAATATAGTATGGAAACTGTTATATTAAGTAAACAACTATATTAACTAATTAACTGTTGTATTAACTAGTGAGCTGTTTTATAAACTAGCAAGCTGTTTCATGAACTAACTTACTGTTTTATAAACTATCTACCTGTTATATTAACTAACTAACTGTTTCATAAATTAAATAACTGTTTTATTAACTAACTGTTGTATAAACTAACTATATTAACTGTTATATCAACCGACTGTTATATTAACTAATTAGCTGTTATATTAACTAGTAAGCTGTTGTATAAACTAACAAGCTGTTATATTAACTAACTACCTGTTATATTAACTAACTTAGTATTTTATAAACTAAATTACTGTTTTATTAACTTACTAACTGTTGTATAAACCAACTGTTGTATAAACTAACTATATTAACTAACTGTTATATTAACTTACCGTTTTATAAACTAACTAACTGTTGTATCAACTAAACTGTTTTATAAACTAACTAACTGTAATATTAACTAAACTGTTTCATAAACTAACTGTTTTATAAACTAACTAACTAACTGTTATATTAACTAACTGTTCTATTACCTAACTAACTAACTGTTCTATTAACTGTTTTATAAACTAACTAACTAACTGTTATATTAACTAACTGTTCTATTACCTAACTAACTAACTGTTCTATTAACTGTTTTATAAACTGAATTACTGTTTCATAACCTAACTGATTTACAGACTAACTATATTAACTGTTCTATTAACTGTTTCATAAATTAACCGTTGTATTAACTTACTGTTATATTAACTTACTGTTTTATAAACTAACTATATTAACTGTTCTATTAACTAACTAACTGTTTCATAAACTAACTGTTTTATTATCCAACTAGCTGTTTCATAAAATAACTGTTATATTAACTAACTGTTTCATAAATTAACTGTTATATCTACTAACTAACTGTTATATTAATTAACTGTTTCATAAATTAACTGTTATATTGACTAACTAACTGTTATATTAACTAACTGTTATATTAACTAGCTTAGCTGTTAGCTGTATCGTTGTTTAGTGAGACGGGCTGTGAGCTAACTGTAGCTAACTGCTAACTAGTTGGTTAACTCGAGAGCAGCTAATTAGCAGTTAGCTGATTACGGCTCGGCTGGTTGTGTTCAGGACACAAAACCCGTCCGTCTCTCCCGGTGGGTTTACCTGGCGGTGTCGGTGTCCGTTAGTCCCCTGAAGGCTCGGCGGGGCCGTTAACCGGAGAATCCGTCAGCAGCTAGCAGAGGAACCTGTTGACAGTCCGGTTGCTGCTCCGCTGCAGCTTAGCAACTGAGACGCCCCGCCCACTTCCGGTGACGTCTACGGATTTAATAAAAAAATAACTTTTGTACATTAGTAAATATATCTATATATTTATTAGTAATTAGTAATTTAGTTTACTTTATGCAAAAAGTTAATTTTGTATGAATTTATGTATATCATGGAATGCACCTACACACACGTTTTTCCTTTATTATTCATATTATATATCACGTGTGTTTATATCACTACATTGATACCAGGCTAGTCTATTGCATAATATTTAGAGATTTATTGGACATAAATTAAGTTCATCTAGCGCAGAACATCTTAAATGTATTTTTGTCAATTATTAGGTTTTGGCCTTGTTTATGTCTGTAAAACGGTTGAAATTTTTTATTTTTCATTATCTAAGCACTCTCTTTTTAGGGTCTGCAGAGACTATTGACTATTGATTGAGATGCACCTGTAATACTGTGGTGGTGGTGTTGTTGTAGTTCACTCTGCGGCCTGCAGGGGGCGGAGACGCACCTGAAGCTGTCTGTCAAACAAAAAGAAGAAGAAGCAGGAAGTTGTTGTCAACACTGGTCGTTCCGTCTGTAGTTTTATAGTAAATGTGTTTAATTTACTGTTCAGTTCATGTTTAAAGAGTTATATATATTCAGATATCAGCATGGCGGCGGTGGACGTGGAGGACGAGAGCATCCTGGCGTCCATTTTTAAGGACAGCTTCCCGGACAGCTGGAGGGAGAACCCGGACTTCACGGCCTACCTGTCCGAGCTCAGCTCCTTCAGCCTGGACACGCTGCTCCGGGAGCCGGAGCGGCTGGCTGAGGAGCGGGCCCAGATCCTGCAGCAGACCCGGGAGCTGGCCTTCTCCAACTACCAGACCTTCATCCGGACCGCGGACTGCACCGAGACCACGTACCGGGACTTCGGCCGCGTCGAGAGCAGCGTGGTCCGGGTTCTGGACAAGCTGCCCCGGTTCAGGGAGAGGTGCAGGTAGGAGAGGAACACACTGTTGAAATACGTGACATTAAAAATGTTCCTTACATTCTATACATACCATCTATTATACTGTGTCCGCAGCGTTATTAATCAAGTAGAATTAATTCCATAAACTGACATGTACAGATAAATTAATGACATGTAAATAATAAAGAACCTCCTCTTGCCTGCCTGTCTGTCTGCCTGTCGGTCGGTCGGTCTGTCTGTCTGCCTGTCTGTGTCTCAGAGTCTTCATGAAGGAGGCGGAGGAGATTGGAGCGAGCCGGCGGATGAACAGCCTGACGCTGAACCGTCACACGGAGATCCTGGAGATCCTGGAGATCCCGCAGCTGATGGACACCTGCGTCAGGAACGGGTACTACGAGGAGGCGCTGGAGCTGGCAGCATATGTCAAGAGGCTGGAGAAGAAGCACTCCACGCTGCCTGTCATCCAGGTGAGTCCCATACCACTCAGAGGTCTCAAGACTCAGGTCTGAACGCAGCGAGCCGGCTCCACACACTAAAGATCTTCAGCTGCTGGTCTGACAGAACAAGACTTTCAGACACTTTCCACCAGTGTTATAGTCAAGACCACCTAAACCAAGACCGAGACCAAGTAAATACCAAGACCACGGTGAATCGAGGCCAAGACAAGACCAAGACTTTGAGGAGACTTTTTAATTATTTATTATTATTATTATTATTTACTTTTGTTTTTATTTTATCTTATCTTACCTACTTTATTTTTATTTATTTTATCTTATTCATTTCTAAGCTTCCTCCAGTGTTTCCTCACCGCTCGACGTTGAGATGGAGCTTCCTCAGTTTGTGCTTTGTTTATAAAGGGATGGGTGTTTGCTTGTTTCTATGTTTTATTATTATTGTCGTTATCATTATCATCATTATTATCATTATCTGTCCTTTTTTTTCTTTTTTTAATGTGAAGCACTTTGTGTTACATTTCTCTTGTATGAAAAGTGCTCTACAAATAAAGTCTGACTGATTGATTGATGCTACTATCATCAGATTAACAGTTCCTGTGTCTCTCAGGGGATCGTGCGTGAGGTCCGTCAGTCGACGCAGCTGATGCTCAACCAGCTGCTGCAGCAGCTGCGCAGCAACTCTCAGCTGCCTGTCTGCCTGCGTGTGATTGGCTACCTGCGCAGGATGGACGTGTTCACGGAGGCGGAGCTCCGGGTGAAGTTCCTGCAGGCGCGGGGCACGTGGCTGCACTCCATCCTCGCTGCCATCCCCGAGGACGACCCCTACTTCCACATCACCAAAACCATCGAGGCGTGCCGCGTGCATCTGTTCGACATCGTCACCCAGTACAGAGCCATCTTCTCTGACGAGGACCCGCTGGTGGCGCCCGCCAGCGGCCAGGCGGTGGTCAATGAGGCCGCCATCTTCCACGGCTGGGTGGTGCAGAAGGTGGCGGAGTTCCTGGAGACGCTGGAGCGCGACCTGCAGCGTGGCGTGGGTGGCCGGCTGGACTCGCTGCTGGGCCAGTGCATGTACTTTGGCCTGTCCTTCAGCCGGGTCGGCGCCGACTTCCGCGGGCAGCTGGCACCGATGTTCCAGCGAGTGGCGGCGGAGGCGTTCCGCAGGGCGGTGCAGGAGGCGGTGGACAAGTTCCAGGAGGACATGAACCTGTACACGCTGATCGCCCTGCCCTCCGTGCTCGGCGGGACCATCCCACCGCCAGCGCCCGGCACGCAGCCCGGCACGCTGCAGCCGCCCATGGCGCTGCTCGACTTCCAGCCGCTCGCCTGCTTCCTCAACAACCTGCTGACGGCCTTCAATGACCTGCGGCTCTGCTGCCCCGTCGGGCTGGCGCAGGACGTAACCGCCTGCCTGCAGGACGGCCTGAAGATGGTGAGCAGCTTCCTGTCTCTTCCGTCCTGTCAGTGAGAGGTGTTTCAGTGTTTCAGGTTCGTCTGCTGCGTGTCCCACAGAACGAGACTTTCAGGCACTTTCCATCAGTGTTGTAGTCAAGACCACAACACTGTAAACACCAAGACAATGGTGTATTGAGACTGAGTCAAGACCAAGACTTTGAGGGGTCGAGACCGAGTCAAGACCAAGACTTTGAGGGGTCGAGACCGAGTCAAGACCAAGACTTTGAGGGGTCGAGACCGAGATAAGACCAAGACTTTGCAGGGTCAAGACCGAGACAAGACCAAGACTTTGAGGGGTCGAGACCGAGTCAAGACCAAGACTTTGAGGGGTCGAGGCCGAGTCAAGACCAAGACTTTGAGGGGTCGAGACCGAGTCAAGACCAAGACTTTGAGGGGTCGAGACCGAGATAAGACCAAGACTTTGCAGGGTCAAGACCGAGACAAGACCAAGACTTTGAGGGGTCGAGACCGAGTCAAGACCAAGACTTTGAGGGGTCGAGACTGAGTCAAGACCAAGACTTTGAGGGGTCAAGATCGAGTCAAGACCAAGACTTTGAGGGGTCGAGACTGAGATAAGACCAAGACTTTGAGGGGTCAAGACCGAGACAAGACCAAGACTTTGAGTAGTCGAGACCGAGTCAAGACCAAGACCAGTCCCGGCTGTCTTCGTTAGCGTTGCTTTTTAAGAATTTACAAGTTGCTGTGTTTCCTTTTTTTGTAGTTGTGCACAAAAATCTTTGTGGTTCAGGTAACAAAATTTTATTACAGACAAGTTGGCTAACATCTTCTTCTGTCACTCACATGCACTTAACGTACAACCGTTTAACGGTGACAACGATTTCAAATGATATGAATCATGTTATTGGTTGTACTCGAAGCAATAGGATTCATGCAAAATCACAGTAATGATCAACAATAAAAATTTGAGTACTTCAACACTGCTTTCCACACATTCACAGGTCTGGAGATCTGAAAGATACAAAAAAAAAACCTTTTATCTTGACTGTTGTTGTTCCCGTCAGGTGACTCGGCAGATCCTGGTGTTCCACCGTGCCGAGGAGTCGGCGTTCAGCAGCAGAGAGAAGGAGCTCTTCGTCCAGTTCTGCTGCTCGTACGCTGAAGATCTGCTGCCGTTCCTGAACCGCTGCCTGCAGCTTCTGTTCCCCCCGAACCAGCTCGCCCTCATCCTGGGTGAGAAGGAACCTCTTCTTCTTCTTGTTTTCATCATCAGAGTCGTTATTTCTACCAGATTAGAAACTCTTCAAACAGTCAATGAATAAACTGATTCAAACTGATTTAAACTGATTTACAATGATTTAAACAAATTTAATCTGATTGAAACTGATTCAAACCTTTTTAACCGATTCAAACTGATGAATGGAAGAGAAACACCAACAGCTGTCAGAGAGTCAGAGACATTCTGTTCATTTAAAGTCCTGCCTAAATTTGGCCTCTTCTTCTGCTGTTTGTTTCATCATCAGCCATTGTTTCTACCAGATTAGAAACATTTCAAACAGTCAGTTGTTGGATTTACAGCAAACAGATTCAGGCAGAATTAACTGATTTACTCTTTCAGTCTTTTTTCTTTTTTCAGCAGCTCAATAATCCAAATTCTGATCATTCTGAACTCTCTAATGCTCAATTTGAAATATTAATAATAAAAACCAGAACCTTGATCATAATAAACATGTTTCAGCCTCCTGACTGATGAGAATAACTGAACATCGTCAGTGTGTTTGTGTTGAGCTGTTATTAACATGTCAGACTGGAATAATAAAGTTTCTAACCTGTCTGTCTGCAGGTGTTCCTGTGACTCAGCTGCAGCGGTACGGCAGTCTGGGCTGCATCGACCTCGCCGCCGTCCTGCAGCCGCTGGACTTTATCCTTCCGCAGAGAGAGACGGTGACGCCGGCGGTGACAGCTGAGCCGGAGCTCGACCTCGGCGCCGAGCTGAGCGGTCTGACGTTTGAACCCAAAGAGGCGGGAACAGATCAGGATGCCACAGAGGACACGGAGCATCTCGATGTCAGAGCGTCCGAGCAGACGGAGGAGAAGTCAGAAGAGGACGAAGACTTCTCTCTGGAGTGATTCAATAACTTTACTGACTTTATATATTTCTACAGCCTGGTGAATGAGAAGAATGTCTTTGGTGGCGGATATTGATCTGTCAACATTTTAATAATAAATTAAAATAAATCATTAATTATCCTGAGATGCCCGACTCTGATTCTTTTGATTTTATCAGGTACTTATCGTCAGTAAATAGACAGAATGTAGAAGATTTTCACCTGTTTACTGTCAGAAACCTGAAGCTGTTTTCTTTTCAGAGCCACCGTCATTTTATCAGACACAGAGGAGCTGCTGCCTCCATCGGTTATTGTGACTTTTGCTGTTTCAAAGTTTGGATTCTCCAAAGTAACAGTAACACAAACTGACTGCTGGAGGCAGCAGCAGACCAGCAGCTTTGCTTTTCTCTCTAGTAATTTAAGATTTTGATGGCATAAGAGAAATGAAATGTGAGGAGTTTCTGCAGCTTCAAAGAGCTTCTGGCAGTGCTATCTTTTAAAAACTGTAAATATTCACTAAACAAGCTTAATCTGGCAGTATTTTATTTGGACCTATTGTCTCCTAAGTGTACATTTATTAATTAGTTCCTAGTGGTGTCATTCTACAGACAGCATGGGGACCAGGCCAGAGCGGTGTCATGTCAAATCCACGGGCAGTCGGTGGAGCTGGTGAACGAGTACCGCTTCCTTCGGAACAACTATGTTTGCTAAATTTAAGTTTGAAGCAAACACTGAGAAGACCCTGAAGAAGTGCCACCAGCGGCAGTAGTTCCTCCGGAGGCTGAAGTCTTTTGGGGTCAACAAGAGCATTTTAAAAACAATTTATTTTTGTTACATTGAAAGTGTGCTTGCTTTCTCACTGTGCTGTTGGTTCCCCTCCCGTCACAAGGGGTGGTCAACACATTCTCTAAAATCATTGGCCACCCACTACGATCTCTGAGCACAGTGTGAGCAGCAAACAAAACGTACTGCCAGACGGATTTTAAAGGACTCCACACACTGTTTATTCCCGGCCTTCATAAGGCTTCTTTCAGGGAGGCGCCTGCGTTTCCCCCGGTGCAAAATTCAGAGGCAGAGGCCATTCACCTCCTAAACATTGACGTCTCCCAGGTTCACACTCACTCTGCTACTTTTTTAATTGGGGGAAGATCCCTTTATGTGATCGTCTTCACGCTTTTTTCCGCTTGTTATACTTTTATTGGTGTTGTCTATCTCGTTGTCATATCTGTTGCTTGATTTTTACTTCTTTGCTGTATTAATTTAATGACCACTGTGTATGCTTCTTTTAATTGCCCCTCGGGGACAAATAAAGTATTTTGAATTGAATTGAATTAATAACATTTATTTGTGTGGATACAGAATATTAATAGAGAATAAACATGATAACAGCTGGTTATTTCACATCAAACTGCTGGTTTCTCTTCAATCGTCTGTCTCTCTTCACTTCTTCTTGACGAACTTCTTGCGGGCAGCGTTGGGGTTTGCCCGCCGACGGCCGGCTCCGCTCTGGCCGTCTCTGATGTGCAGGTTGGCGGCGCGGCTGTAGATGTCGTTCTGGCTGAACGGAGACACTCCGGCCACGTAGTCAGGGTCGAACACGTCCGTCTTCTGGCGAGCTTTGCGGCTGAGCCTCTGCTGCGGGAAACGCTGGTCCTCCACCAGCTGAGGGTTGTTCCCGTGCTTCCCGCCCTGAGGCAGCGGCAGCGAGTGCTGAAACCACAGAAGAAGAACGAATCGAGATCAGATGATTGTTGTTAGTGTGTCTGCAGCTCAGAGGCCTAAAGCCTATTTAAACCAATTCAAACCGATTTAAACCGATTCAAACTGACTGATGGAAGAAAAACTGTCTGTGAGACACAGTCGTGTTTGCAATCATTAATCTCTCTGCAATCTTTGTAAATGCACATAAAAGTTTTTACTCTCTTGAGATGTTTTTGACTTTTTTATAAAAACAGTTAATGCTCTAAACTGGAGATGGAAACATCCTGAAGACTTCTGTCCACTTTCTCTTTTCAGAGGCAAACACAGGAGAGCAGTGTGTGTGTGTGTGTGTGTGTGTGTGTGTGTCTCACCCTCAGCCCTCGGGGGTTCAGGACTTTGGGGTTCTTGGAGAAGTGCATGTGCGTGCTGCCGTCCTGACTGACGGAGACGGCGATCTTCTTCAGCGTCTGGTTCCCACAGTGAGGACAGAACACCTTGTTCATGTTGGTGGTCGTCCTGCAGGTCAGACAGTTATTAAAGGGTTAATAATGAGTTAATGTGTCAGGCTGCAGGGTTTATAGACGGAGGAGGAGGACTGACTTGAAGCAGGCGTGACACCTCAGGATGTAGTTCCTGGCCTGCTGGATCAGCATCCCGCTGACTGACAGAACATGGAGCCCCATCTGGATCAGAACGTTCTGCAGACAGAAGACAGGATTATTTATTCATTAATCCACAGAGAATAAATTACACAGGCGTCACGAGAAACATCAGCTGCTTCCAGCCTCTTATAAGCCTCTCATAACCTTTACACAAAAATAAATACATGAAATAAAGAAAATACATGAAACATTTGTTTTAAACTGAATTTAAAACATAATAAAAAAATCAAACCAATTCAAACAGATTTAAACCAATTTAAATTGATTCAAACTGATTCAAACGATTCAAACCAGTTAAAACCGATTCAAACCGATTTAAACTGATCTACACCGATTCAAACCGATTTAAACTGATCTACACCGATTCAAACTGATTTAAACCAATTCAAACCGGTTCAAACTGATTTAAACTGATCTACACTGATTCAAACTGATTTAAACTATTTCAAACAGGTTCAAACTGATTTAAACTGACTCAAACCAATTCAAACTGATTTTAAACTGATTTAAACCAATTTAAATTGATTCAAACTGATTCTAACTGTCTGTAAAAGACACAATATTGTTTGAGAAAAAGAAAAACACAAAATAGAAAAGAACATAAAACAAAATCTTAACCTAAAAAAATTACAAAGAGAAAAAATAAGCAGAAATAAAGACAAAAACACAAACGACAAACACATGAACAAACAGCATTAATAACAGAATTATGTTATAATAATAATAATAACAGAATAACGTTATAATAATCATCATCATCATCATCATCATAATAGAATAATATTATTACAATAATAATAATAAAAATAAAATAATGTTGTAATAATAATAATAACAATAATAACAATAATAATAATCAGTTTCAGGTTGTTACTTTTCATTTATTTATATTTTACAGATTAAACATTTGATCCAGATAAAAACTGTCGGATGAACTAAAAACTGTGTTTTTATAATAAATAAAAAGTTGTTGATGTTTACCTGCATGGCAAAGTCTGTGGTCAGACAGCCCACTGTGACATCAGCAGGCGCCGTCCAATCAGACGACTCCATCTTCACCTGTGTGATGTTAGCCGGAGTGATCCAGCCGCCGCCATCGTCCTCCTCCTCCTCGTCTCTGTCCTCGTCTCCGTCCTCAGGCTCGTTCTCTTTGTCCTCCTCGTCTGATTGGTCGTCTGACTCCTGCAGCAGCGTGTCCACCCGACTCTCTGAGGACAAGACACCGTCCACCTCCTGCAGACAGACAAAAAACAAACAGACAGATTAAAGAGACGTTTAAAGCTGCAACAGGTGACGTGCTGTATCCCAGTGACAAGGATCCTTCCTTGATGGGATCCTTCCTTCAGAGTCCTTCCTATCACTGTAATAATCACTAATGGAGCCTTCAGTGTGCAGCTGTGCGTCATTGTGTAATCGGACGTCCTGCTTAAATTTAGCGCTGCAATTTCAAAACCAGTTCAGACATGATGTGTCTTTGGCATCAGCACTCTGCCACATATTAGTAGAAATGGAAGAAGATGCTTTAAGGTTGAATCTCCACGATTTAACAAGTAAAAGCCACAAAAGGGATTAAACCTGAAAATTTCACTTTGAAATTCCATTTGAGGATCCTTCCTTGACTTTGGGATACAGCCACAGACTCACTCTCACACACACACACACACACACACACACACACACCCTCACCAGCAGGTGGAGCAGCGAGTCGTCCAGCGGGGAGATTGTTTCTCTCCAGAACTGGAAGCTGTTGAACTTGCTGGACGCTGCAGGACTCTGACTGTCCGTCTGTTTCTGTTTGTTCTCCGAGTTTAAAACCTCCACCGGCTCCTAAACGCACCACAAACACACACACACACACACACACACACACACACACACACACACACATTACATAAACATGGACTCTAGTGACCTGCTGCTCTCTGAGCTCCTCTCTGGTCCTCCTCTCTGTTGTGACTCACCAGCAGCTGCAGCAGCTCTGTGCTGATGGAGGGTAGAGGTTCTCTCCAGAACTGGAAGCTGTTAAACTTGTCGCTGCTCGTCGTCTCAGTCTCCGTCGTCTCCGTCTCAGTCTCCGTCGTCCTCTTCGTCTGTCGGGGGTTCGGAGTGTCTGCAGGTTTCTGACAGAGCACAACGAATTATTACACAAAGACAAACACTTTGTTTATTGATGTACCTGCAGTGAGACAGACTGAGTTATACCTTGGAGGGGAAGTGGAATCCTGCAACATTAACGGGAGTCTCTGGGTGGCGCTGGGTGCTCTGAATATTCACCTGAAACACAAAAAATTCTGACATCAGCCAGCTGAATGATGCTGCATTCACTGACCATCTGGAGGAAATAAATAAAGTCAATAAAATGTGTTTAATGTAGCTGAGCACAAAGACCCAGTATGTCATGTTTATACAAATAAATACATTTAAAAAAATTAAAAATTAATGCAAAAATTAAAATTGAAAATATATAAATTGAAAATTACTGAAGAAAAATAAATACATCAGGGAAATAATATAAATTCATGAATAAATAAAGAAGAAAATTAAAACAGAAGGATCAATGCATATCAATTAATTTGACTTTTTAAAAATATTTCTTTTACTTTTCAACTTATTTCTATAGCATATTAACTTATTTTTATAAATTAATTATTTTATTAAATATCTTATTTTTACAGCCTCTGAACTCTGGAAGGAAACTAAATGAGACAGGACCCTCCGGTGTGCCGTACCTTGACCTCCGGCTCTGTCTTCAGGTTCTCGGAGCCGACGTGTTCCAGCTGCAGCTGGTAGGTCAGAGCCAGAACCTTAATGTCCACCGCAGACAGACTCGGGTAGTCCCCCGTCTTCTTGGAGAACTCTGAGACTGAGACATGAACCAGAGACTCAGAGACACGAACCAGAGACCAGGACCATGGGGCGTTCAGAGACAGTTACTGTTTATGATGCGTTTAGGGTCAGTGTGGTGTGTTCAGGGACAGTGTGGTGCGTTTCCTGACAGTGTGGTGCGATCAGGGACAGTTACCATGTCTGGTGTGTTCAGGGTCAGTGTAGTGCGTTCAGGGTCAGTGTGGCGCTTTAAGGGACAGTGTGGCGCGTTCAGGGACAGTGTGGCGTGTTCAGGGACCGTTACCGTGTCTGATGTGTTTGGGGTCAGTTTGGTGCGTTCAGGGACAGTTACCGTATCTGATGTGTTCAGGGTCAGTGTGGTGTGTTCAGGGACCGTTACCGCGTCTGATGTGTTTGGGGTCAGTGCGGTGCGTTCAGGGACAGTTACCGTGTCTGATGTGTTCGGGGTGAGGCTCTCTGAAATGCAGCTGGTACGGCAGGAAGGCGAGACTCCTCCTGGTCGGTTTGTCTCTGATCTCATCCACGACATCTTTCAGGGTGTAAATATTACTGCCAATCTCCTGAGACACAAAAAACAGTTTACACAGAGCCGAGAGGACAGGAGAGGCTGTTTACACAGAGCCGAGAGGAGAGGACAGGAGAGGCTGTTTACGCAGAGCCGAGAGGAGAGGACAGGAGAGGCTGTTTACGCAGAGCAGAGACGTCAGGACAGGAGAGGCCATTTACACAGAGCAGAGAGGAGAAGACAGGAGAGGCTGTAAACATGACAATACTTTAATATTTACAATAATAATAATAATTTTATTTCTTTTTTGAGGTGATTTCATGTCTTATTTTGTTTATCTTATGTCCTTTTTTTTGTCATTTTATGTATTTTTTTGTTATTCTATGTATTTTTTGCTCTCTTTTTTGCTTTTTTTTATTATTTCATGTAATCTTTTTGTAATTTTAAGTATTTTTTTAGTCATTTTATTCAATTATTTTTGTCTTTTCATGTATTTTTGTTTGGGTTATTTTTTTTATTTTGTGAGGTTATTTGATGTCCTTTTTATTACTTCCTGTCTTTTACTGGTCATTTAATGTTTTTTATTTGGTTTTATGTCTCTTTTCTGATTTCTGACAATTTTTTTGTCATTTTATGTATTTTTTTTGTCATTTCTTTTTTGAGAATATTTGATGTCCTTTTTGTTATTTCATGTCTTTTTTGGTCATTTAATGTCATTTGTTTTTGGTCTTATGTCTCTTGTTTCTGTCATTGTAACTGTGTTATTCTGTTTGAGTTGTTCTGATTGTGCTGATTCCATAGAGCTTTATAGAGATTTTATATATTACAGTGAAACACAGAGAGCAACAGCAGAAAAATCGAATCGTGAGAGTATTTTATAATTTCTGTGTTAAAGAAACATAGGAATAAAATCTCTGACAGCTCATAAAGACCTGATGGCTGGACTGATCTATAAACTCGGACTCTAACAGAATAAATCGATCCGTAACTGATAATAAAAACTGTTAATAAATCCTGTTTTATTGACATTTTACAGTAAATAAATAAATATATTCTGGTGCTTCTATGACGACCCGGTTCAGCTTCAAACCGCATGTTTCAGCCTCGGAAAAAAATCAACATTATCATTAATGAAGATAAATCAAGGTAAATAAAGGTAATCTGACCTGCAGAGGGGCTTTCTTTAAAAATGCTCCAGCATCTGCGACAACATGCTCCACCAGGGTAGGCGCCATCTTGATCTATGACGACAGCAGCACTGACCAATCAGAGGAGAGGAAACGGTCACGTGACTATAAAACTGTGACATGTTAAGGGTCTCCTCAGGTTATAGGACAATTTTCTTCCTAGTGGGGCGGATTAGCTCAATATTTTACAACAATCGTTCACTTTGTGATAAAAGCATGAAATTTGGTAGATGTGTTGGTGAATATGTTTCGAACAAATCTGGATATTGGGCCACCTCAAAAGCGCCCCCTAGTGGCCGTGGCAGGCATTTGTTATACGAATAAATCAATGATGAATAAAAACTGCCTTTTTAATAATACCAACTGGTGATGAATTGTATATTGTTGGAAAGCCTGATTAGTCACCTTTACAACGAGGTACAGCTTGTAAGGATCGTGCATTCATGGAATGAGCAACGGGGCTAAACGTGTGGGTAGCACCCCCCAAAAATGTGCATCCCCTGTGTAGTGGGGTGGATTAGCTGAACAATCGTTCATTTTGTGATAAAAGCATCAAATTTGGTACACTAATTGCTGAATACACGTTTAATGAATCTGGATATTGGGCCATCGCAAAATAAATTCTGATGGCTGTGGCGGCCATTTTTAAAAATGGTCATTTAAAAGCGGCCATTTTTAAAAATGGCCGCCAGTGGTTACTGGCGAGGAATGCTTTGCCTACCCTACAGCTGCTGTTTCATGTTTTCAGCACCACAAATATAATTTAGAGACATGTTAAAGTGACAAAAGCTTTATTACAGTCTAATAGAAAAGAACATTAACTTTGTATAACATTTTATTAGGTCTTGATATTCCCATTCACAGGCTACGGCCTCCTCTTTGGCTTGTATTCTTCTGTTGTTCCTTAAAAAGAAAAAATAATTTTCAATATTGTATGATCTGCAACAATAAAAACAAAACACATTTAGACAGAGAAAAAAATCCTACATTTTAAAAATTCTACTAGGGTTACTTGTAGCACGTTACTCTTTCTGGCAAAATCCTTGTACTGAGGTGTGTGACTTAGTCAGGCGGCTTATCCAAATAAAGAGGACACGCCGGACAAGAGCACCACATTTTTTCCACATACTCTCTATCATTATAGGTTTACATTTTTAGTAGGAGCCACTTCATCAAGATTGCGGTGATGGCAGCCATTTAAAGTCTATGAGAAATGCTATATCTTCCAAGCCACTTAGAAGGTCAATCTTGGTGTCAAAATATAAATTTTCTGGGTCCAGGAATCATTTAAAGCTATTGAGAATATCACTAGATGATTATTTTATCAAATAGATATGTTCATTTTCACTCAGACTGGGCAACTTGCTTCAAGTGCTGCAGCAGGGTATCCTGAGTTGAAACTGTTTGGAATCAGTGTTCACGGGAGAGTGAGGATTAGCTGCCACGTACACTGCTCAAAAAAATCCAGGGTACGCTTTCATCTCATGTCAGATCTTGATCAACAAATTATTTACAGTGAGTCATCCAGTGATATTCTCAATAGCTTTAAATGATTCTTTGACCCAGAAAATGTATATTTTGACACCAAGATTGACCTTCTAAGTGGCTTGGAAGATATATTGGTTCTCATAGACTTATGGCTTATATGGCTGCCGTCTCCTATCTGCAATCTTGATGAAGTGGCTCCTACCAAAAGTTGAAACCTTTGGTGATGGAGAGCATGTGGAAAAATGTTGGTGCTTTTGTCCGGCGTGTCCCTTTCTTCTCAAATCTGGTCCTAAGCCGCCTGACTAACTGTGATGGAGTTATAAAATACATTTAAAAAAAGAACCACATGGGCAAAGGAGACATTACATATAGTGTGTGTGTGTGTGTGTGTGTGTGTGTGTGTGCAGAGAGGGATGTCCACATTCCACAGGACATAATTTAACAGTGTCTTATTAAACTTTCACACCCAACAGCCACTGATACATGTTCCAAGCTAACTAGCTAGCTTAAGTACCTATTTTTGCTATCTTGCTAATTTACTTTTCCGCCAAGGCCCATGATGATTGTTTTTCTCTTTAGCCTTTATGATGTTCATAGCATATTTTATTCATAATTATAACAGGTGAAATGAAATATTTAGACATACCTTGATGGACAGTCCACTGCACTGCTTGTCCCAGGAAGCAAATGCTAGTCAGCTCATTTGCTAGCTAGCTCGATGGCTAGCCCGATTGTGGTGGGGCAGGAAAAATAACTGAAAGAGTGTCTAACTGGATTTTTGTTAATTTAATATGTGTATTTACATTTTTTAATTTACGTTTGTATATTTAGTTTACATTTTTTTAATATTTTAAGAAATAATTTAAATATTTTTTGTAATTTTAACGAAGAAAATGACTGCTATGGCCACTAGGGGGCGAATTTGCGATGGCCTAATATACAGATTTGTTTGAAACATATCCACCAACACATCCACCAAATTGTGTGCTTCTATCACAAAATAAACAATTCTTGTGATTTATTGAGCTAATCCGCCCCACAGGGGATGCACATTTTTGGGGGGTGCTACCCACACGTTTAGCCCCGTTGCTCATTCCATGAATGCACGATCCTTACAAGCTGTACCTCGTTGTAAAGGTGACTAATCAGGCTTTCCAACAATATACAATTCATCACCAGTTGGTATTATTAAAAGGGCAGTTTTTATTCATCATTGATTTATTTGTATAACAAATGCCTGCCACGGCCACTAGGGGGCGCTTTTGAGGTGGCCCAATATCCAGATTTGTTCGAAACATATTCACCAACACATCTACCAAATTTCATGCTTTTATCACAAAGTGAACGATTGTTCAGCTAATCCGCCCCACTATCCATAAAAGTCAATCTTTGTGTTTTGAATATTTAAATTGTGACATTTATTTTTTATCTTGCTCTCGTCTTGTTTAATCATATTTGTGCTTTAGTTATATACATATATATTAAAGAGATTTACGTTATTGTTTTTGTTTTGTTATTATATGTAATATATTGCCTGATTTTCATCCTTAAAATACATTTCAATGTATCATATATATATATATATATATATATATATATATATATATATATATTATGTATTTAAAATTAAATTAATTCCAATGTGTTTTATGTGTGTATATATTTATTTTCAAAATTTTGACTGAAATGTTGTTTTTGAAAGAACTAATATTTCGTTTTTTCTTATTAAGATAAGTTTTATTTTAAATATTTACATTCTTGGCAACAAAAAGATGAATGTTAAACTTTAAATACACATGTACAAATACAAGCAAATGTCCAGTTTGTGAAGTAAAGAAAATTATATTAAACATGAAAATAAAAATCAAACAACTATAAAATATATTACTAATAATTAACTCAATGTATAAATAAACACAACAAAATAAAATAATAATAAAGTTAATTTGTAAATTTTATTATACACATATATATATATATATATATATACATACAGTATATATATATATATATATATATATATATATATACACGTACACATACATAATGTGTACTTATCTCTTAAACCAAATGCAAATAACAATTTTCCCTGATAAATTTTATTATTAAAAAATATTATATAATATTACCAAAAACAGTACAAATTGAAAATCTTTCAAAAGCATTTTATTTTCATTTGAAGTCTTTCTTTGGTAATTTTTCCTTTTTTGTGTGTGGTAATTTTAAGTAATTTTTTGGGTAATTTTATGTCTTTTTTTGGTTTGTTTTATGTATTTCTTTGGGGTATTTTGTGTCTTTTTTCTGTTAATTTTATGTCTTTTTACTGGTCATTTTAAGTGTTTTTATGTCTTTTTTTGTCGTTTTATGACTTTTTTAATTTTATATCAAAAACAGTACACTTAGAAAATAATTTAAAAGGCTTTTAACATCTACATTTATAAATGTATTTTTATTATTTTTATTATTATTATATAAAATATGTGTATATATATATATGTAAATATGTTTGTCTTTCTCCCAGGGACCCTGAACGCAGCGCCTCGCCTCAGGTTTGTCACGTGACTCTTTGTTGACGGTAGAGGAGGAAGATGGCGGCCCGCTGGAGCAGCGAGAATGTGGTGGTGGAGTTTCGGGACGCGCAGGTATCAAGAGATATATAAATAAATATATATAAAAAATAATAAATATCCGAGGTCTCAGGTGAGCAGCAGGAGAGAGAACAGCTGCAGCACCAGGAGACTCTCCGACACAGAGAGATACAAACTGACCTGAGACACCGAAAATAATAAATAATCAGTTAATTTAACAAAACAACAACAAGAAATTATTATTATCATTGTTATTATCAGCAGCCTGAAGCTCCAGAGAACAACGCAGACAGCAAACAATAATAACAACAATAACAACAACAAAAACTAACAGAAGAACAATTAGAATAACAGAAGTTTCTCATGAAGTTTATTTGTCTATAGAAACCATAAAAAAGATCATTTATATAAGATATATAAACACTGTAGTAAAATGTAGTAAAAAAAATACCAAAGACGACGTAAAATTACAGGAAAAAGTCATACAATAACCAAAAATGACACAAAAATTCCCAAGAAAGGCACAAGAAGAGATGTAGGCACAAAAGATGTAAAATTACTAAAAAACAAAACAAAAAACAAACCCATATATTTTACATATTGAAGTAGAAAAAGACAGAAAATGACAAAAAAAAAAAGAAAAATAATAAGAAAATAACCGTAATCACTCTGCTTTTAGAAACAGTTTAAAATATCCTGAGTTAATATTTGTGTCCTATTGAAATAAAACAAATCTGTCTATTATCTCCATCTCATAAATTCAGTTTTGGTCAGACTTTAGTTTATATAAAACAATATAAACATGTGCAGCTGTCAGAGTAATGGTCTGTGTGTCTGTGTTTCAGGCCACAGCCATGTCCGTGGACTGTCTGGGCTCATACGCTGTGCTGTCCGGGTGAGTTCACTGTACCTGAACGCACCACAGTTCAACACATTAAACAGAATTATTCCTCATGAAGTCAGTGAACGACTCTGGATAAGATGAGTATTCTCTAAAGTGTCTGGTGTTTCCGTTGTTCAGGCGGCGTTTCCTGTATATGGTGAACCTGGAGGCTCCGTCTGAAGCGCCCCGCAAGATCGGGCGCCAGAGTAAGTGGGACGTGGGGACGGTGCAGTGGAACCCTCACCGGGCCGAGTCCCATGTGTTCGCCGCCTCGGTGAGTTCTGCCAGAAAACAAACTGTTTATATTATACAGCCAGGGTTCCTGAGTGTGTGTGTGTGTGTGTGTGTGTGTGTGTGTGTGTGTGTGTGTGTGTGTGTGTGTGTGTGTGTGCAGAGTAACCAGCGTGTGGACCTGTACTCTTGGAGGGACGGCTGTGGAGAAGTCCACACCTCGCTGCAGGGACACACCCGAGTCATCAGGTAACGGCAAACACACCTTAACATACCTGTGTACAGGTTAACAGGCAGCACGCAGTCTGTGATGAGTTCACTGACTGTTGTGTTCACTGACTATTTGATTTGTTCGCTGACTATGTGATGCGTTCACTGACTCTCTGTGATGCATTCACAGACTTGTACGTTTATTGACTCTGTGGTGTGTTCACTCACCCTATGGTGAATTCACTGACTGTGAGAGATGCATTCACTAACTGTGTTGTGTTCGCTGACTGTGTTGTGTTCGCTGACTGTGTTGTGTTCACTGACTCTATGGTATTCACTGACTCTATGGTGCATTCACTGACTCTGCGATGCGTTCGCTGACGCGTTTACTGACTGGTGAGTTCACTAACCTATGGTGCATTCACTGACTGTGTGTAATGCATTCACTAACTGTGTTGCGTTCGCTGACTCTGTGGTGTGCTCACTGCCTCTGATGCATTCACTGACCCTGTGATGTGTTCACTGACTCTGTGGTGCGTTCACTGACTGGTGCGTTCACTGGCTCTGTGGTGTGTTCACTGACTGATGCGTTCATTAGCTCTGTGTTGCGTTCACTGACTGGTGCGTTCACTGACTCTGTGGCGTGTTCACTGAGCCTATGATGTGTTCACTGACTCTGTGGTGCATTCACTGACTCTGTGATGCATTCACTTACCCCGTTCGCTGACCCTCTGTCCGCAGTGATCTGGACTGGTCCTGGTTTGAGCCAGAGTTTCTGGTCACCAGCTCAGTGGACACATACATCTACATCTGGGACACCAGGTCAGTTTATTATGTTAAAACATTAAATATTCTAATTAATTTAACAGTCATCAGTCTGTGTGTTACTGCAGTAATGATGTTAAATCTTTTCTGTTTCCTCCTCAGAGATACTCGTAAACCCACCGTGGCTCTTTCTGCTGTCGGTGAGTGTTTAAAACTAAAGATCAAAAGAATATGAAAGTGTATGAGTATATGTATATGTGTATATGTAAAGTATATGAAAAGTGTTTGTGTTCTCACCTGTTGGTTGGTTTGTTCTCCTGCAGCCGGAGCGTCTCAGGTGAAGTGGAACAAGAAGAACCAGAACCTGCTGGCATCCAGTCATGATGGAGACGTGAGGATCTGGGACAAGAGAGTGAGACACACACACACAAGCACACACAATCACACACACACACACACACACAATCACTCACACGCACATTAACACGCATGCACTCACACTCTCTGAGCTGTGTGTAACAGATATCAGTGTTGTTGTGAATGTTTTCATGTGTAACAGAGTTTAGTGTTGTTGTGTTGTTGTGATGTTGACCTGTGTATTGCCTGTGAACAGAAGCCAAACACGGCGGCGGAGTACGTGGCGGCTCACCTGTCCAAGATCCACGGCCTTGACTGGCACCCCGACAACGAGTTCATCCTCGCCACATCCAGCCAGGACAACTCCGTCAGGGTGAGGAAACACACGCTCAGAGTTCATGAAGGAGAACGAGTCACCGCACAGACTCCAGACCAGCAACACAACCGTGTTTTTTTCTTTTGTTTTTTTTTGCCAATTTCACTGATTGTGTAATCAAAGGTGCATTTATACATTTAATTTAACGTTTTTTTGTGATCCTATATTGTAAAGTCAGTTTTAACATGAGCACTGAATGAATCATTTATCCTTCTAAAGTTTATAATAATAATTAAAAAATGTAATAATAATTATAGTAATAATCATAATAATAATAATAATGATAATAATAATATAAACAATAATAAAAATAATAATGATGATGATAATTATAATAATAGAATTAATAATCATAATAATATAATGATTATTATTAATAATAATAGTAATTATAATAATTATAATATTAATTATGAATGATTGTTCTGGAGGCTACCAACAGTCACAGCTGCTCTGCTGGAGATAAAATGGGCACAACTTCTTCTGCCGTATTTCTGACTGACAGGTCTGACGAAAGCAGCACAAATATTTACAAAATAAACGGAGGTTCAGGGCGTTTCTACGTCCATTCACAGAGAAACTGGCGGGTGTGAGGCTTGTGTGCGTGCTGGTTTCCACAGAGATCTACGTTCATACAACAGAATGAAGCATACCAGCAGTGTGTAACTTGTGTTTTCTCTTGATGTGTGTTCAGTTCTGGGATTACCGACAGCCCAGAAAGTACCTGAACATCCTGTCCTGTCAGGTCCCCGTGTGGAAGGCCCGTTACACCGTGAGTCTCACCGTCAGATCAGATCATTTATATCTAATATCTGTCTGTCTGTCTATATAAAGAAGTTAAAACCCACAGTCATAAAACTACACACAGAGATTTCTGACAGAATAAAAGCAGATACTGAAATATGACAGAAAAATAATAAATAAGCATATAATAATGTTTTCTGTCTCTCTCTCTCTCTCTCTCTCTCTCTCTCTCTCTCTCTCTCTCTCTCTCTCTCTCTCTCTGTGTGTGTGTAGCCTTTCTCTAACGGTCTGGTAACAGTGATGGTTCCTCAGCTGAGGAGAGAGAACAGTCTGTTGCTGTGGAGCACGCTGGACCTCAACAGCCCCGTCCACGCCTTTGTAGGACACGATGACGTAGTGCTGGAGTTCCAGTGGAGACCACAGAAAGAAGGTCACACACACACACAAACACACACACACACACACACACACACACACACACACACAACAAACATCACCATCACAACTAAATGCCCAACCCTAATCCTAACATAAACCTAATTGTAACCTTAATCCTAAAACAAAGTCTGACCCTCAAACAAGCCTTTAAAGAAGTGAAAACTGTCCGAAATGTCCTCACTTCACAAAAATGTCCTCACTCTATTGGTTAAAAACTTGTTCTGTCCCTCACTATGTAGGAAGTACAAGAACACACAGACACACAAACAGAGAGAAACACACACACACACACATCCTGCAGCAGTTTGGAGCTTAAAAGTGTTAGTGACAGCTGTTAGTTGTGTTGTTGTTTACAGCATTGTCTTGTTGTTTGTTTGTTTGTTGACCATCCAGGCTCGAAGGACTACCAGCTGGTCACGTGGTCCAGGGATCAGACTCTAAGGATCTGGAGGGTGGACCCTCAGCTGCAGAAGGTCAGAGGTCATCCCCACAGAGAGACAGAGATGGTTCACCCTGAAAGCTGTGTGATGATGTTGTTGTTATTGTTGTTTTTGTTGTGGTGGAGCAGCTCTGTGTCAGTGACGTGGTGGAGGACCTGATGGAGGGGATGTCTCTCACCGTGGAGTCGGAGAAGTCTCTGTCGTCTCAGGAACCAGACACCCAGCAGGGGGTCGGCCTCGCTGCAGAGAACCTGACGGGTGAGGAACAGACTGAGGACACATCAACATTTTATTTATCTGTTTTATTAATGAAACCCAGAAGGAAAATGTTGCTTTACAAAAACAAGCATTTATTATCCTGAATAATCTTGTTTTCAATCATTTGTAGGTGAATGTTCATAAAGTGTTTCAGCAGCATTTATAATCATTTTAATGATTTCAAATGTGCTTAATCTGAGCTGTTTTTTGAGTGTTTGCTTACTCTTAAACTTGTCGTTAGGTGTACGGTGTTATTAAACTAACTACATTAATCTAACAACTCCCACCGTAAAGGGTGGTCTTAACTGATGAAAACAGTGCCTCACTCAAGCTCGAACAGCCGATTACTGTCTTTCAATCGTTTATTTTTGTTTGTCTTTTCCGTATGCCAGCTAATCAACTGAACACAAATGTAAACAAAAGCACAACATTAATGACACAGACATATTATCCACTGTGCACTCCGCATACATGAACATATTTCAGGTATTCAACACAAGTTGTAATCACTTTTTATATACATATATCTTAATTCATTCATACAAAAGCAGATCCGGCTGGTCAATGCATTCGCCCCAAATAACACACCGGGGGAACTGCTACCACAAGAGGTCGCTATAATCACTATAAATGTGGGCAGACTTTACACATTAGGAGTTAAACATCAGACATTAGTGCTTCAGCTTCTGCAGCTGAAGTTAACTGTGTGTTTCTGTGGTTCTCAGATCAGGATGGCACTCTGAGCTTGGGGGGGTCCGGCGTCCCTCAGACTCTGCAGCAGGAGTTCTCTCTGGTCAACCTGCAGATCAGGAACGTCAATGTGGAGGTGAGACTCGAACTCTGACAGACCGCCAATATTTAACCCTTGACTCATAAAGTTTAATGGAAACTTTCTCCTGTTTCACATAAACACGAGAACACTAAATGTGTGTGTGTGTGTGTGTGTCTCTGTCTCTGTGTGGGTGTCTGTGTGTGTCTGTGTGTGTGTGTCTCTGTTTCTGTGTGTGTGTGTGTGTGTGTGTGTGTGTGTGTGTGTGTGTAGATGGATGCGGTGAACCGTAGCTGTGTGGTCTCAGCTCACTGTGGGGGTCATCAGGTTCACCTGGTGGTAAAGTTTCCGGCTCAGTATCCGAACAACGCCGCGCCGACCTTCCAGTTCGTTTCCCCGACGACCATCCCCTCCGCCACCAAGACCAAGATCCAGAAGGTACGGACGCTTCTGAATGCACCACGGCTCACTGTATTATAATTATCAGTGATAATAAAAAAAAAGAAAACGTCCCACAAATAATTTTTTTAATAATCTTACTTTCATCTAGGTTTTTTTTTTTGTTATTTGCTATTTTTCAAATTTAGTTTAACTATTTTTCATATTCAAAATTAACAGATTAAATCTGTTTAAAAAAATCTGTAAAATCTGTAAAAAGTTGTTTTATTGCTTTTATTTGTTTATTAATCAGTTTATTTGTTTGTTTTATTATCCTTTTTCATTAAATATTGAAATCAAGAATATTTGTTTTTATTTTATTTTTTTTCTTTATTTTATTTTATAAAAAAAAAAGATGATTATAAAAAGATAAAATCCAAGAATTGCTTGGCTAATTACAGTTTATTATATATATATATATATAATTCCTTTTATTTTCTATTCATAAAAAATGTATTCTGTAGACGATGTTCTGAGCTGGGAAGTGACTCTTCTGCGTTCTTATATTTCTGTGTCCAGATTCTGACGGACACGTCGCTGCAGAAGGTGAAGAGGATGCAGAATTGTCTGGAGCCGTGCGTCCGCCAGCTGGTGTCCTGCCTCGAGTCAGACATGGTGAGGACACAATAAATAAATAAATTACTTGATAAATTAATTATTATTCCATTAAATGTGCCAAAGAAAATATTAATATATTTAATTAAATACATTTTAAATAACAAAAAGCTAAACTAAATCAGCAAATAAAAAAATGAAAAGAAAATAAATGAAAAGGAAAGTATATAGGTAGGTATGGAACCCATAAAGGGACATGGTGAAAATAAAATAAGATTCGCTTCTTTGTAGTCAAACCAGCCGCCCCTATATATGTATTGTGATATTTATGGTAAATTCATTGAAACTGCTCAGAGCGAGCTGGCATGAAGGATAAACACTTTACTGTCATTCTTTCTCACTTTTTTTCAGTATAAAACTCTTACCCGCAGAGAGGAGGTGAAGTATTAATTTTACATGAACACAGCACGTGAAATAATCAAAATGCGTTGCGCCGAAAATGTATTTGTTGTGTCGACGTGCGGTTTTCAGAATCAAGTGTTACACAACCAGGCCCAATACCAGACAAATGTGGAAATACGATTAATTGCATGATATTCACAGAACTGTTCACTATGGAATTTTTTTTATTAAAATGCATTTGGATGTCTGTTTCCAGTGACTAATTTCACTTCAGTTGCATTCCAGTAGACCTCAGGTATCTTGTCACAAACTTACAGAACTTTTCACTGTGGAAATTCATAATACAATGCCCGTGGATATTTACTGTGCACTAAAAATGTAACATTATATTATTCTGATATTCCACAGTGAAAAATTCTGTTTGTTTGTATTAGCTGAGGTCCTCTAGAATGTATCAGACGTAGAATTAGTGAATGGAAACAGACAGTTTTATTTTAATTCAGTTTTAATATAATGTTACATTTTTCCAGAGAACAGATAGATAAAACCAGCAGTGTTTACAGCAGGTTTTTGTGAGTTTCCTGTAGATCAGCTGTTGATCAGCTGTTGTGTGTGTCAGATGCAGGAGGACGGCCCCCCCCCCGGCCCCTTCGTCCTGTCCAACCCCGTCACTCCGGCCCTGCAGGCGTTCCCCCGGGTCACCAACACGTACGGATCCTACCAGGTAACAACACCTTATAATCTCCTACCAGGTAACAACAGGTTATAATCTCCTACCAGGTAACAACACTTTATAATCTCCTACCAGGTAACACACTTTATAATCTCCTACCAGGTAACAACACTTTATAATCTCCTACCAGGTAACAACACTTTATAATCTCCTACCAGGTAACACACTTAATAATCTCCTACCAGGTAACAACAGGTTATAATCTCCTACCAGGTAACAACAGGTTATAATCTCCTACCAGGTAACAACACTTTATAATCTCCTACCAGGTAACAACACTTTATAATCTCCTACCAGGTAACACACTTTATAATCTCCTACCAGGTAACAACACTTTATAATCTCCTACCAGGTAACAACACTTTATAATCTCCTACCAGGTAACAACAGGTTATAATCTCCTACCAGGTAACAACAGGTTACAATCTCCTACCAGGTAACAACAGGTTACAATCTCCTACCAGGTAACAACAGGTTATAATCTCCTACCAGGTAACAACAGGTTATAATCTCCCAGCTGCAGCAGGAGGAGTCAAAGCAGAGAAGAAGATGTTTATCTTCATCATCCTTTAATAAAAATGAATATTGTTCTGCAGGACGCCAACATCCCATTCCCTCGCACCTCCGGAGCTCGATTCTGTGGCACCGGCTGCCTCGTTTACTTCACCAGACCAATCACCATGCACCGCTCAGCCCCACCCACTGAGCCCACCCCCAGGTACACACACACACACACACACACACACACAGATGCAATGCAATGCAATGCACACACACTCAAGCACACACATGCACACACACAAAATCCATTTTGAATGTATGTTTTTTTTATGTAATTTATGATATTTACAGTAAGTCTGTTGTTAGCGGAGAGCGAGGGCGTCATTTCCTGTTCTTATCTGCGTGTGTGCAGGTCCCTCTCAGCCCTCTCAGCCTATCACAGCGGAGTGTTGACTCCGATGAAGATGCGTTCAGAGTCTCAGAGTTCTCTGAGGCTGTACAGCGGCAGCCCGACTCGCTCCGACAAAGACACCGTGTCCATCTCCTCCTTCTACTACAAGGAGAGGGTGAGACACAACACACACACACACACACACACACACACACTGTGTTTGCCTCATTAACTCTTTCTGGTTTTGAGACGTTTCTGTTTGTGGAAGTTCATTAAAGTCAGACTACAGAGAGATGAAACAGTTATGATCTGCGTGGAGACTTTAGAGCTCACAGAGACAAAGTCGTTCATAACTCAGAATAAATTTAGTGAACCAGTCAGGGCTCCTACAAATGATTATCTTAATTTTTTATTCATTGTTTAGCCTTTAAAATGTGATAAAATGCCAGATGCAAGTTACCAGTGGTAGCTCCTTCTAACTGCTTATTTTTTCTGAACAGTTAAAAGATATTATTCAGACTAAAATCAAAGTAATTTCAACATAATATAGTTATTTTACAAAAATGTATTATAAATAATATTTTTATTTTATTCTTTCTTTCTTTCCCTTATTCTATTTTACTTAGATTTTTATTCAATTTTGTTTATTTATTTAGTCTTTTGTTTATTTAAGTCTCCTTATCTTTCTTTTAATAATTTATAATTATATTATAGTTTCCATAAAGAAAAAGGAAGTATTTAAATAAATATTTTGGGACAGAATGAGTGTGTTAATGGGCCTTGTCCCAAATTCTTATTCTTATAATTATTTTTATTATTATCATATTGTTTATTATAATTATAATTATAATTGTAATCATAATAATTATTATTATTATCATTATTATCATTTTTTTTTATCACTATCTTTATTATCATCATTATTATTATTATTTAAATGAATCACAGCTGTAAATCAGATCAGACCAAGCTGAATTTGTCTCGTCTGTATTCTGTCTTTGATAAACTTCAGTATAAAAACAGAAACGAGGTTGTGTTAGAAACAACAAACGGCACTGTGACCTCACAGGAGAAGCCCCGCTTCCTTCACTGTCACCGAGCCAACGGGTAGTTCAGGAGAACTGGGAATGTGGAGCGCTGCGAGAATGTAACTGAACGTCTCGTCTGATGAGCTTCTCTTTTCTTTTTCTTTTTTATTATTTTTTGTGTTGTTTTTTTCTCTGGCCAATCACCTGCCCCCTTGCTGCTGTGGGCCACACCTCCTTCCTTTTCTCCTCCAATCAGAAGCTCCCAATCTCTGCCTCTCGCCGCTGGTCTGTCCAAACCCTCCATGATTGGCCGGTACTGATCTCTGTCCATCCCTCTTTCTCTCCATCATCCTCCTCCTTGCTGCAGCGCTCTAATTTTTGTTTTGCATGCCTCTGATTGGCCGACGAGCTAACAGACACTAACAAGCAGAACTGACGCCACACGCTCTGAATCAGAAACTTTTATTCAGTTTCTTTAAAAAAAGTTAAAGAATCTCAGAGGAATAAGGTCGATATAGCATCTGTATAAAAGTCAAGTTAATTTTTAAAGACTTTCTGGTTTTTAAAGAATTTCTGAATAATAGATTTTAGATTAAATCCTGTTTAAAGGAAATGACAAAATAAAAGACAGAAATATACACTTATAAACACACACACACACACACACTCACACACACACACAGGCACATACACACACGTGTTCAGACATAATTTAAATCTATAAATTTATAAAGTGCCTAATTTTTATACAAACTGAAATATTTTTGCAAAGTGAAGTTTAAATGTTTCTGAGGTTTTGTGTTTCTGTTCACATTTAAAAGTAATTTTCAGCTGTAACTCCAGAATGAAATGTTTAAAAAAAGCTGCAGTGATTATCATTATTCAGCTTCAGAAAGCTGCTTGAAGCTTTAATGTGACTAACAGCAGCAGGTAAGTTTCTCTCATCATCATAACTCACCCACTTTTTTTGTTTTCCAAACTTAATTGTAAACATTTTCGGAGGTAATTTGGCTTCAGGCTCCAAGAGAGTTTGTTAATAAACTGAAAACTAACCGTGTGTTCACACTACGAGTCACACAGTCACTTGAGGACGCTCAACACTCATTTAGATTCACCAAATTATAATCTCTGCTCTTCAAAGCCTCCAGACTCCATTCACAAAAACAGTGATTTTGAACTAACAATTAAAAAAAACCAAAGTGACACAATAACACAAACTAACTGACAGGTGGGGGCAGCAGAGGACCAGCAGCTCCTGTGTTCTATGAGGTTAAATCACTGTTTTTGTGAATGGAGTCTGGTGGTTTTGAAGAGAACAGAGATCAGAATGAGCTGATGAGAACCTACAGAAACCTCAGGTAAAAATATATGAACTACTAGGGCTGGGCGATATAGACCAAAAGTCAAATATATATATTTAGGCTGAATATCGATATACGACATATATCCCAATATTTTTATTGCAAAGTGAGAGCAAATGTTCAGTCAAAGTCAAATATGACATGTCACAAGTAGTTTTATTGAAACCGTTTATTTAAGTGAACATAAATACTGTATAACAACAGGAGGACCTTTTTTTAAAAAAATCAAAGCTCCATAAAGTGCACATTTAAATTTAAAAAATTCTTAAATAAAAATAGCCTATGAAATAATATAGGCCAATCTTTTTCTGAAATAAATATATTTATATGAGAAAAGAATAACAAGCATTACAAAAGAACTAAATATGAAAAACCCTAGTAAGGGCAGCATTTCTATATAAAGAAAGACATTTTTTTAAATTATATTGATATATGTGGTATGGTCTAATTCCATATCACACTGCAAATTATTTGGTTCTTATGAAGATAAAAAAAAAATAGTTTTAAGGGTTCATTTCTTTTTCTTAAGTGCTCAACATGCTTATTTCTAGATTTAACAATCTTAATTCAAGAAATCTTGTCAAGTTAAATTATCTGTCCATGCAGCAATATAATTTCCCTCAGATTTAGTGTTTTTATCTTGTTTTAAGACATCCTTTTTTTGCAGTGCACATTTAAAAATATATTGATATATTTTTAAAATCGATATATCGCCCAGCCCTGTCCTGAACGTCTCGCAGTGTGAACCGTCACAGTAATCAGTCATCCAGACCACTTTTAATCAGGTGGTGCTTTGTCTCCTCCCCCCGGCTGCTGTCTCCCTCCTCCTGTCTGTCTGTCTGTCTGTCTGTCTGTCTGTCTGTCTCTCTGTCTGTCTGTCTCTCCGTTCGTCTGTCTGTCTGTCAGAAATCCCGGCGCTTTAAGACGAAGCGTGAGGAGTCGGGGAACCGTGCCATCAAGCTGGCGGGGAAGGTGATCATCCAGGAGATCTCGTGTCTGCTGCCGGTGCACAAAGCTCTGGGAGAGAGCTACATGTGAGACACTTTATTACAGTCACAGCTGTCATACAGTGGCTTGCAAAAGTATTCATACACCTTGAACTTTCCACGTTTTGTCACGTGATGTGACAGATGTTCTCAGCTTGGGAAGTCTTTTTATACCCCAACCCTTAGGCCTGTATGCAGTGTTCTGAGGGCAATTGGTTGCACTCAGAGAAAGGGGGGCTGAATATTTGTGCATACTTTTGAGTTATTTATTTGTAAAAAAAATTTAAATCATGTATCATTTTCTTTCGACTTCACAAAGGTACGTCACTTTCTGTTGGTCTTTCACATACAATTCCAATAAAATATATTTATGTTTGTGGTCATAACGTGAAAAAACGTGGAAAGTTCAAAGGGTATGAATACTTTTGCAAGCCCCTGTCTATGATCATTAGTATATTAATCAGCTGAGGAGTTTTGGACATTTAGTCCAAAAGAACTAAAAGATATATGAAGACGTCAGCTCTGGTGTTTTTCACAGTGTTGTGACTTTTTAAAGATCAGATGATTGATTCATTAATTGATAAAACATTCCGCAGATTAATCGCAGCTGATGAACTAAAATGAACTAATTTTTGCACTTCACATAGTAACAAATGAAATGGAAAAAAATAAAATAAAACGGAGGTGCTGATTGGCCGAAGAGGCGCTTTGTGTATCTGCGCTCGATTGCTCTGCCTCAACTACCCGGATAATTGAAATTCAATTTTGCGAACTTAATTTGAATTGTGAGAACTGAATGTTCAGTTCCAAACTAATAAATTAAATTTCAAATTACAATTCAGATTCAGTTGTTCAATGCAATGACTCATATTGAACAATACAAATTTAAATTATGTGATTCAAATTCAGTTTTTTAATGCAATTATTTAAGTTAAGCAATTCAAATATGAGTGATTCAAATTCAGTTTCTGGTGGCATAGCTTTCAGCCCATACAAATGCACTTTTCTTCTGCTTCGAACTGTCATTTTTTGAATGTGTCAGCTCTGCTATTTAACTGAGTCTGGAATATTTTCAAGATTCATTTCATTTCTGGGATTTGTATTGCTGTCTTTTAATGCACTGTTTGGAGCTGGGGAGGAACATTTAGTTTCTTTTGTGTATAAAATGAATCTTGGATCTTGACCCCCAAACTAAAAGAGAGCTGCTCTCCTGCAGAGAGTTAAATTTAACTTCACACATGGACCTAAACAGATTTTTTATTAAAACAGAAACATGGTCAAAGTTCAGTCAGGGGTCGTCAGTTTACTCAGTGATAGAAAAATATGTTTGAATCATATTTCAATGTGTTAAAAGTTAATTTCTGTCTCAGTCTGAACATGAATGACATCCAGGAGACGTGTCAGAAAAACGCCGCCGCCTCGCTCACTGTCGGACGCAGAGACGTCGCCAAGGTAACAGATTCATCTTTTATTTAACTGTTTGTTTGTTTGTTTGTTTTTTACTTTTTATTCTTTTATTTTCTTTTTAACTCTAACTCTGTTTTTAGATTGAGTTTTTATTACTATTTTATAGTTTATTGTTGTAGTATTACTTTATTGTCTATATTGTTTTTATTTATTACTATATTTGTGTATGATTTTTATTTTATTTTAATAACTGTACAGCACTTTGGTCAACTGATGTTGTTTTTAAATGTGCTCTATAAATAAACTTTGACTTGACTAAAACTGTAACGACATGAAGAAAAACATTCCTCACAGCAGCCTGGCATCAATGTTCAAAAGGTCTGAAACTGTAAATTGATACAGCTTTAAACATGTTGAGCAGGTAATTAAAATATGTGTTATACTACAGTATGAACATCAGCTTTATCTAAGTATTTACTCTGTTTCCCTGCAACTGGGACTTTGTGATGAATTCGCATATAAACTTTAAAATGTTCTTTGTGTTTGAGGTTCTGACTCATTGTGACAGATAACATTTTTGATGTTTAACAATGAATATATTTAACATTAGGCCTTTTATCAGACCTTCATCTGACCTACAGAAAATGTATTTCTATAAGCCAGAATCATAAATCTGTCTGCGAGAGCTTTGACCCTCACTTCAGATACAGAAAACATATTTATCCTTTAAAATACTGAGAGACACTCAGTAAACATTTATTTTGATTATAAGAAACATTTATTTCCTTTTTCATAGCTCACTGAATTCTCACCCTCAGCTTCCTGTTTTTTAATCAATATTAATTGAACCTGTGTGTGTGTGTGTGTGCAGGTGTGGGCCCTGGCATCTGCAGCCACCAGTCAGGACCTGAGTCCGGACTCAGACCCGGACACGGAGACGCCCTGGGCCCGGCATCCGTTTGGACGCCACCTGCTGGAGACGCTGTGAGTTTATCTGTTTTTACTGTGATGACGGTTTAAACACTCTACTGTACCACAGCGTATTAGGGCCAAGTATGAAATATATAAATAAATACGGACCTAGGGGAGTGGAGTAATATTTACAGAAAAAAGTAGCAGATTTATGAGATTAATAATGGCAAATCTGCAAAAAAAAGTAGCAGATTTATTAGATTGGGAGTGGTAAATCTATGAGGAAAAAAGTAGCAGATTTATGATATTAGGAGTGGTAAATCTAGGAGAAAAAAGTAGCAGATTTATGAGACTAAAAGGGGCAAATCTATGAGAAAAAAGTGTCATAGATGTAACCAGCGATATCTGTCCCTTGCTTCATTCCTGATGCAGTAAAGTTTTCATCTCATCAACATTAGTCTGTGTTTTCTTCTGAATCAGCCCAATTTACAGCAACGTCTCTTCAAAGTCCGGATCCTTATGATAATCTGGTGATTCTGGGCTAAAACTACAAGTATTTCCTTATTGCTGAATCTGATTGCAAAATATATTGAGATTAAGTTTCTCCCTGCAGACAGAGGACACGACATCAGCAGCTTCTGTGCTGATGTAGAAAAACAATTTTCATAAATTTGCCACTTTTTTCTCCTAGAAATTGTCACTTTTTTCTCTAAATATTACCGCCTCCCCCAGATCCTTAATACGCCGTTGTACTTCTGTCATGATAGATATTCCCTCTACTGTCCAGTTTTAGTTCATCTAACAGAACAGGGAAGGAAACATGAAGAAACCAATACAAACTTTCCCTCACAGGAGAAAAGAAAGAACTACAGCAGCAGGACGGAAAAGTCTCAGAAATCTATGCACTAATATGTATCATCAATCTATAATAAAGTCAGTTTCAGCATTTTTAGGCATTTTAACATTTGACCATTTTTAACAAAATATATGTTTTTCTGTCAATTCTGGACAAATTATGCTATAATATCTATCAACAGACTAGCATTTTAGCAGACTTTATGGTAATGGTAAATGGACCTGCACTTATATAGCGCTTTTCTAGTCGATTTGCGACCACTCAAAGCGCTTTACACTACAGACTGCACTCATTCACCCTTTCACACACACATTCATACTGGTGGCAGAGGCTACCCTAAACAGTCCCAGTCCCAGCCACCATTGGGAATTAATTCACACACCGATGAACACAGAATCGGGAGCAATTCGGGGTTCAGTATCTTGCTCAAGGATACTTCGACATGTAGGCTGCCATGGTCAGGGATCGAACAACCAACCCTTCGGTTAGGGGCCAACCAACTCTACCAACTGAGCCACAGCCGCCATACGGACAAAATACGAAACTAATGTGTATCAACATTTTTAAGATTCTCTGTATTGTGTGTGTAGGTTGGATCACTACAGTCACATGAGTGACGTCCAGACTCTGGCGATGCTCTGCTCTGTGTTCAGAGCTCAGTCTCCCTCAGACTGTTTCTCTCTGTACGGGCAGCACGCCGCTCGCTCCGCTATGTTCCCACCACACCACTTGCGCTACGTAAGGCCTCACTGCTGTCTTTATTTAAAATCAATACATTAAATTAATATGGTTTTATTGTATGTAGTATATTCTCATTATTCATATTATTTTATTATATAATTGTCTTTTTTGAAAATTATTTTATTATTTTATTATGAATAACGATGTTACTAAAATAAAATTTATATGATTTCATTTTATAAATTCACATTATTCTTATTTCTTATTCTATTTCTGTTATTCATTTTTTATTATAATTTATTTCATTATAAATAAATGTTATGTTACTAAAAGTGAACATGTATTTTATTTATGATTAAATAAAATTACATTTATATGATTTCAATTTATATAGCATAAATTATCATTATTCTTATTTCTTGTTATTTCTTATTTTATTATAATAAAGTTGTGTGTTGTTTCAGCCCAGCTACACGTCGAGCTCGGTGACCTCGGTGACCTCGGGCTCGTGCTCCAGCACGTCCGACTCCATCACCACGACGACCTGGAACACAGGTGAGACACGCAGGCCAGTGACATCACTGTTTTAACCTGTCGGACTCTAACCAATCAGAAACTTCTGTTGTCGTCCACAGGTCGAGACTCGGAGCACGCCAACCCGTGGGGCGAGTCCTCCCCTGATGACTATCGCTACGGCAGCGCGGGCTACACCGACCCGCGGGAGCGGGAGCGCGAGCAGCACGACATGAACAAAAGGTGATGAGGCGGAGAGAGGATAGGTGTGACCGTGCTGTGATGTCACTGTGATGTCACTTCCTCTGTCTCTTCCTCTGTCTCTGCCCGCAGGCTGCTGGACCCCGCCAACACGCTGCAGTTTGACGACTTTAAGAAGTGTTACGGTGAGATCCTGTACCGATGGGGGCTGAGGGAGAAACGTGCCGACGTGCTCAAGTTCGCCTCGTGTCCCCCGGAGCCTCACAAAGGAATTGGTATGTTTCTTTATACCATTTATACATTTATTTTATATGCCTTTATTTATACATATATATATATATATATATATATATATATATATATATATAGTCATTAAGACATCAAAAATATATATAATTATACTACTACTACTAATAATAATAATAATAATTAATAATTAACAATTAATATTAAAAGACAATATTCTATATATAGTCTTAATAAAAAAAGTTTTTCTTTCATGGCTATTTGCATTATATAATAATTAAAATATGAGAAAAACTATAATAAAAAATGATAATAATATAATATATGATAGTAATGTATATAATTATTAGATTTTCATTTTACTATATTGTATATTTACTGTTTTTCCTTAATGGCTCATTATCATTAATAGATTCTTATATTTTGTAATTTTATATGCATTTTAATATTTACTTTTACCTTATGTTTTGATATTTTGTTTACATTTTTCAATGCTTCTAATAATTTGTTTTATTTTTATTTTATCATATCAAGTCAGGATTTAAACTTCTTCACACCAGGAGAAGGAACACAGCACAAAAAAACAAAAGAAATGTAACCTTAGTTAAGTTTAATTTGAGCTATTTTGACCCTCTGTCTTGTGTTTGTGTCTCTGCAGAGTTTGGCGTGTACTGCTGTCACTGCCGTAGTCAGGCTCGCGGTACGCAGTGCGCCGTCTGTAAGCGTCTGACCTTCCAGTGCGCCATCTGCCACGTGGCCGTCCGTGGCTCCTCCAACTTCTGCCTGAGCTGCGGCCACGGCGGACACACCAGTCACATGATGGACTGGTTCCGGCGGCAGGACGAGTGTCCGGCCGGCTGCGGCTGCCACTGCCTGCTGCAGAGCACCTTCTGACTGGACGGACGGGAACCAGCGACTCTTGAGACAGGACGGGCCTGAGGACAGCTCCTCCATTATGTGACGTAGTGAGAGGACGTTCATGCTCCTCAGAGGATGAAGCCTGCTGAGCTCTTCTCAGGGCAGAAGCTTCACCTGGACCCCAGAGAACTGAGACCTGACATACATGGTCCCAGATGATGAACCTTCTCACTCAGGACGATAGCCGTTTTTTCAATCTGTTACTTTTGATCTCACACTGATGGTTTATACAAATAACTGAGCATTTAATGTGTCAGTTTTTTTTTTTTTGTCAGCCTTAAATCTATAAAATGTCCCAGAGAGAATTAGTTTGTTTTGTTTGCGATAGATTATTTAAAACAAAGAATAATTTATCAGAATTGTTCTTGATTTAAGTCTAATAACTGAAGTTAGAGCTGCGGTGCAACACGTGGCTTCATGTTTATCTCCAGATGTTTCCTGTCTCATTTTATTATATTTTATTTCAGTGATAGCGGCGCTGTCTGTCTGTAGCTTCCTGTCTCTTGATGTCAGTCTCTGATGTGATCATAGGACTGTTTTAAAATGTGAACAACTTTCTGATTATAATGAAGGACGTGTGAATAGTTCACAAATGTATTTTATGTAAAAAATAATAATAATAATAATAATAATAATAAAAATATGTTTGAATTAAATCAAAGTGTAATTTATACAGAAATGATACAGAATGAGACTGAATCTGTAACTTTTCCTGTTTTCTGTTAACTTTTCTGTTAACCTTTGTCATATATTTAGTTGTTTACTTAAATGGTCACAAATGTTTCCAACAAAGTTCAAACCAGAGGAATCTGTGATATTAATCAGGGTAACGGTGCATTTCAATGGTGTCATATTCATTCATTCAGTGCTAAACTTTGGGTTTTGAGTCCTCATCGAGTCGGAATGGGCTCTTCACCAAATGTAATGCCACTTTAAGAACATATGAAAGTTAAAAAACATACATTACTGTGCAAAAGTTTTAGGCAGGTGTGAAAAATGCTATAAAATAAGAATGCTTTCAAAAAATGAAATGTTATTAGTTTATTTTTATCAATTAACAAAATGCAAAGTGAGTGAACAGAAGAAAAATCTAAATCAAATCAGTATTAGGTGTGACCACACTAACCCTTCAAACCAGCATCGATTCTTTGAGGCATTTTTTCACACCTGCCCACCTTAAAATTTGTATTTATCTTTTAAAACAAGCGCGATTAAACTTTCATAGCCTGCAGCACGATGAGACACAACAGAACTAATGAGTAGATTCAGGTTGAACGCTTCATGGCAACTCTATAAATAACTAAATACTTTTTAATGTTTGGGTTTGAGGGGAAGTATCAACATTTCCAGTCAAAAGGCTTCAGTCATAGAGAGTTTGACTCGAGTCAGCATTGTGTTTGTCTGACAGAAGTTTCACAAACTGAGTTTTTATCCAGTTTGAACCTCATTTCTACAATACGGAAACGTATTGCTGCCTCACTTAAAAAAAAGGCTCAGTATCACGTTTTAACGTGATAAGTTTCATTTTTTAATGTGATAGTTTCACGTTATTTCATGATTGTTTCACGTTATTTCATGATAGCAAAACAAAACAAAACGAGCAAGAATAGAAGCATAGAGGCAAGAATAGAGCACATTCGAGCCACAGCCAACAGCGCATAAGAGCGATGGATTTCAAAATCCTTCTCAGAGTACACTTGCTTAAAAATATATATCATCAGCTGTGCTCAATAACTGTAGAATCTCATGTCTCAAACCATGCTTAAAATATAATTTTATTGCTGCTACTGGATGCTTGAATGTCCCTCAGGATAAACAAAGTATTTCTCTATCCATTCATCCGTCCATCCAGCCATCCATCTATTCTTGCTCGTTTCGTTTCATTTTGTTATCATGAAATAACATGATAGTTTCACGTTATAATGTGATACTGAGCCTTTTTTTTTGTTTGGGTGGCAGCAATACATTTCCGTACTACAGTGCACCTTTTATCTCTCAAACTGTATTTGAAGCAGATGAAGGATTTGAGTCGTCAGACGTCTGAATCTGAAGTTATCAGAGAAACAAGCTGAGTAAACATCTGTAGCAGCAGCAGCTCGTCTCTCAGACCCTCCAGGACATCCTGTGTCACCAGACTGGACCAGAGAATCTGATTTTTACCTGATGAACACTGAATGAATCCTAACGGAGAAGACAACAACACCCATGATGCTTCACCACATCAACAAACTCATTCTCAGCTTGTTGTTTTGACCTTTTGACAGAAAATTATATTTTGTGCGTTTAAATCTGAAACCCAAAACAGTAAAGGGAGTTTTTTAACGTGTAGAGGAACTACTGATGGAAAGGCAATAAATCACAGTGGGGATTCACTTTTACACGTTTCCTGCATAGAAATGCATCCCCAATGCTCCCCCAGTTCTGTCCACATATGTTCACTATATGTGTAACAATAAAAACATAAATCCAACAGCAGGACTTCAGGCTGTCCGTCTGGTTATCAAAGAGTCTCGCACCATCGTCCCAACGCCTCAGTAAACATTAGCAAGACGTTGAGTTCCTACCAGCTGTTGCTCCAGGCTGACTCCTGACCTCTGACCTCGTGGACGGGGTCACATGAGCGGTGGGGGCTTGGGGCGGTACCTGGATGGCGCTCTGAGTCGACAGAAGACGCAGTGAGTCAGCAGCTCTGAGGTCTGCAGCCTGGACACCGGGAATGCTTTTCCACACTGCTCACACTGAAACACACACAGAAAATAAATCAGAGCAGGCGTCAGGAGAAACATCAGCTGTTCCAGCCAGCCTCTTAATGTGACGATTTTATGTTCTTCACTAACCTAATAATCTTAACACACAAAAAAAATACATAGAATAAAAATAACACAAAATGACAAAAAAAACATAAAATAACAAAAAAAAAACATACAATGACAAAAAATACATAAAATTAAAAAAAAAAATACATACAATTACAAAAATAACAAAAAATACATAAAATGACCAAAAAAACATAAAATAACCAAAATAACACACAAAATGACCATAAACAGTTTTCTTCACATATTGCCCATATTCTCAGTATCGTCATGTTTCCAGCCTCTCCTCTCCTCTCCTCTCTTCTGTCAGTGATGAATTCACCTTCAGGACGTGGACTCCTGTCCCGTCTGTCCGTCTCTTCTCCAGAACTTCTGGGATCTCCTCCATGTTTTCGATGTTCCACAGCCTCACCGTCCGGTCCTGCAGAACACCAAGCAGAACCTCAACCACAGAACAATAATAAAAAGAAATAATCAGCCTTGAATGTGTAAATTCTTTAAAAATTATGTTTTGTTTTGCTTCTTAAATTTTGTCAATATATTATACTTTTATATTACTTATATCTTTTAATATTTACTGTATTTGTCATGGATATCTCATTTTATTTTTTATAATAATAATTTATCTTATATGTTGTTATTCAGTTTTTATTTTACTATATTATACTATGTCTTTTTTCTTTTACTCTTTTTCTTTATTGGATTTTTCATTATTATTCTATTGATTCATATACTATTTGTTATTTTTTCCCTTAATTTGATGTGTTTTGATAGATTTTTTTTTGTGTTTTTATATGTGATCTTAAATAGATGTTTGGTTTTATTATTTTAATTGCTTCTTCTATTTTGTCATATTTTTATTATATTATATAAGCATTGTGTATTTTATATTTACTGTTTGTCTTTAATGGATATTTTAAAAATAATATCAGATGTTACATTTACTTCACTGATTCTGCTGTGCTGATTCACAGGAATAACTCATCTAATTTCTCTGTAGAATGACGGTAAATAAAAATAATTTGAAAAAAAAACAACCAGACTTATTTAAAAAGCTGATGCTGCACTGAAAGCTGTGCATTTCTTTAACCAATTTTTTTAAGACACAAAGGGCTAAAAATGTTTTGATTAAACATGAAGAGTGCAGTTAGAGGTGCAGTACCTTGGAGGCAGAGGACAGCAGCGTCCTGTCAACGCTGACGGACACATCAGTCACCCAATCACTGTGACCCTGAGACACAACAACACATGAACTTCTAACCTCAGATGATCAGTGAACTGTACAGCAGCTTAATGACCTTCAGGACGAGATTCTGGCAGAGAGACGACGGATCCCAGAGAGCTACTGTCCTGTCGTAGGAGCCGGAGACCAGCAGGGATGCTGAGGACACACGGCAGGAAGATCAGACAACATGAAGCAGAACCTGAATGTTTCTGTTAAAGAAGCTCAGAGCTGATCACAGCACCAAGCTGTCAGGAAAACCCTGTGGATCAGATCCGTCAGGATCAGACTGAGGACAGGGTCCCTGTCCTCGTCTGTCCCCGTCTCTCTGGACTCACCGTCAGCAGAGAAGCAGCAGGAGCTAACGCTGCCCTCGTGTCCTCTCTGTAGCGCCGTCCCACCATGGGACCGAAACCCTCCGGCCTGCAGGTCCCACAGCTTCAAACTTTTGTCCCACGACGCCGTGCAGAGGAAGAACCCGCTGCTGGTGAAGCAGCAGTCAGAGATGACGTTGCCATGGTTACTAAGAAACAGAGAGAGACAGGACAACAACAACATCAAGACAAGATCCTCTGGTAATCACTGAGTGACAAAACATTACAGGAGTCTGCTGAGTGTCTCAGGTGGGGGGTCACCTGTCGATGGACACGGTGGTCTTCTGAGCCAGCAGGTCCCACAGCCTGACGCCGCGGTCTGAGGACACCGTGGCCACTCGCTGAGTCTGAGGGTCAAATCGACAGCGTGTGATGGTGGAGCGGTGATGGTCTGAAGGAGGAAACACACGGCCCTTCAGTCACCGGCTCTCACAGCGTTAATGATAATAATAGTATTATTATTATTATTATTAATAATAATAATAATAAAATAATAATGATAATAATAATAATAATAATAACAATAATGATGATAATAATAATAATGTGGTACCGCTGATGTGGTGCAGCGTCTGCCCGCTGGCTGCATCGCTGATGATAACGGCGTTCTGAGGATCTGCAGCGCAGACGAGCAGGCGGCCGTCGGACGAGGAGCTGCAAGAGGTCAGCAGGCCCGGCTGCCGGCTCCGCCACTGACCACACACACACACACACACACACACACACACTGATGAAATTGAAAATTATTTATATCATCATATTATTCTGTCAATTATAAATGGATTGATGTCCATAAAATGTTATATTCAGATCACTGAATTAAACCTTTATATCAAATATTCGAGACATTAAGACATTTTTTTCAGCTTCACTGTGTTTTAAATAGTTTAATGTGTCAATGTGATACCTGAGTTATGATAGAGTATGAACAATTTTCTTTCCACAAAACTCTTTTTTTCTGAGCTTACTGAAAATAAATATTCACAGAAAGATAAAGGATGAAATAAAGTGAGCAGACCAAGTTACCTGGAACATGAAATGAGTTTGTGGTTACAAATCCAATTTGAACAGAAAATTATACATATTTCATAATAATCAGCCTTCATATAAGAGTTACCAGAGTCTGTCCTGTCTCCAGGTCTGTGGACACCAACTTCTTATCCCAGGAGACTGTAACCATCCTGATAGACAGACAGACAGACAGACAGGCAGAGAGACAGAGAGAGAGACAGACAGAGAGACAGATGATGGACAGACAGAGACAGACAGAGACAGACAGACAGACAGACAGACAGACAGACAGAGACAGTCAGTTGAAAGAAAAACTTTCTGTTTTTCTCTCGTCATTGATCTGATTCAGAACCGTCAGAAATCTCCTCTCACTGTCGTTGTTTTTGTTGTGTTGTGTAATAAACTGTAACTCCTCGCGTCTCTCCGACACTTTCTTCTCAAACACTGTTGGTCAGATGTTCAGAAACATTTTTTCTTCTCAAAATCCTTTTTTTTAATTTTCATTTTGATATCAAGATAATTGTTACATTTGTGTTAATGTTCACATTCTCCTTTAAACTTAATCAAATTAAAGCCCTGCTGTTAAAGCACTACAGCAGGACTTTAATCTGATTTTATAACTTTCTTAGCTGCTGATGATCTGATTGGATCCATAAACTTATAATCTCAGCGTGTAGACTGACCTGTTGGTGTTTGGGATCAGAGCGCACTCAGTGATGGTTTTACTGTGAACTCCATCAAAAACCCTCAGAGGTCTGCAGCTCTCCACATCCTGCAGGAGGAGCATTAATAAATAGATAATGGTACAGCAGTAACAGTATTATTATCCTATAATAAATCAGAGTGTGGTGTACCCAGAGGATGGCGCTGCGGTCCGAGGAGCAGCTGAGGACGCAGCGGCGATTGAAGCAAAGTCGAGCGGCAGTGACGGTGTCGCTGTGACCTTTTAACACCTTCACAGGAACCTGCAGACAGTGAACGCACCACGACACTGTTTACAAACAACCAACATCAACAGCATCAATATTATTCTAATTATATTAGTATTAATCAAATAAATAGATTTTTATAATAGGAATACAAAAACGATGTAGTTCACTTAAATACAAAAGTAGCTTCTAACCCGCTACGTTCCTTAATACTTCTACTCTACTACATTAAAACACACCATAACTCTCTCATTTGAAAGTTGTTTGTGAGCTCCACCTCGACTATATACAACATTAAATATTTATGATATTCTAATATATAAAAATAATATACTAAAATAACAATAACAGCCTGAAAGGAGACTTTCTGCATAATTAATACTATTATTTTTGGTATGTTTAACATTTTTAGTAATGTTTTGAATGCAGAACTTTTACTTCTAGTTATTATTTTTTCTTTTCTTTTTTACACTGTGATTCTTCCACTAATGATTATAATCATACTAGTACTAATACTACTACCACACCAGTAATTATAATAATAATAATAATAATGACTAGGGCCGATAACTGACAGGGGCCCTAAAAATATTAAACCATCAGTAAATTATTTTCAATATTATTCTATTAAGCTTTTTCATCTTATTTAAAGAAAAAAAAATACTTAGACAGCTTTTGTATATACAGGTGCATCTCAATAAATCAGAATATGATGAAAAGTCTATTTCCAGTAGTTCAAGTCAAACAGGCCCAACCAAGTATTGAGTCATATAGATGGACATACTTTTCAGGGGCAAACATTTCCATATTAAACATACTTTTTAAAATTGGTCTTTTGTATTATTCAATTTTTTTTGAGACACTGAATTTTAGGTCTTCATTAAATTTAAGTAAAGAAATGAAGACATGTTTTTTTTCATTCTGTGTGTAATGGATCTATAAAATGTGTTATTTCACCTTTTTGAATTGAATTACTGACATAAATAAACTTTTCTATGATTTTCTAACTTTTTGAGATGCACCTATATGTCCAGTTGTGCTTTCCAAATATAAGATTTGAAGCATGGATACTTTGGATGGATGGATGGATGGATGGATGGATGGATGGATAGAATACAATAGAATAAAGTTAAAAACTAGTACAAATGTGCAAAATTAGAGAATGCAAGAGAGAACAAAAATATAAATACAAGGAGTGTATGAAAGTGTATGAAACTTTTTACTTTACGTTGAATACTTTTAGCTATTGAATTAAAATTTCAAAATGAAAAGAAAAACTTCAGAAATTATCGCTATAAAATATTTAAAATTAGGATGATATATTTTCCCAGAAACTATCGGGATAAACGGTAGTATTGTTTTAATTTTATAACGATATTAGAGCATAATAATTACATCCTTTTCCACAGCATGAATTTTTAAATCTTGAGAATATTAAACATTGGAAATGAAATGTGGAAAAGAAATATTAAAATATCCTAGATAAATAAAACATAAATAAATAAACTATAACCAAAACAAATAAAATAGACTTCCAGGCTCTGTTAACAAAACATTGCACTGAGATAATTCATAATGTATTATATTATTTTATTATTATAAATAACATATAAACAACTGGAACAGCTGCTCGGGAAATATAGTTTTTTTTCCCAGCAATTTGTGCTGCCAAAGAAGCACAAAAAGTTTGAACAGTTTGAATTCAGTACTTTAACTTATTATTGAGTATAATTTACCTTTTGTTTAAATAAAGTATCAGTCAGCCGCGGAGCTAATATTTGCCAATTTTAAGTCTACGGCAGGGGTCTCCAGCTCAAATTACCTGGGGGCCGCTGGAGGCAGTATAAAAATGACCAAAAAAAGACAGAAAATTACTAAAAAAAGACACAAAATGACAGGAAAAAAACTAAATTACTTAAAAAAGACGAATTGACCAAAAAGAGACACAAAATTACAAAAAAAAAAAGACACAAAATGACCAAAAAATACACAGAATTACCAAAAAAGACACAAAACTACTAAAAAAACACACACGATTGACCAAAAAGACACAAAATGACCAAAAAAAGACAAATAATTACTAAAAAAAAAAGGACACAAAGTGACAAAAAAATACACCGAATTACCAAAAAAATACATAACTTATTTAAAAAAAAGACACAAAATGACCCAAAAAGACACAAAATGACAGAAAAAACAAAATTACTTTAAAAAAGAAACAAAATTACCAAAAAGACATAAAAATATTTTTTAAAAGACACATAATGACCCCAAAAAGTCATAAAATGCACAAAATTACTAATAAAGACACAAAATTACCACAAAAAAAAGACACAAAATTACCAAAAAAAAGACACAGAATTACCAAAAAAGACACACAATTTATTTTTTTTAAAGACACAAAAATATTTAAAAATACACAAAATTACCAAAAAAGTAATTAAAGGGACCTTCCAGACACAACACGGTAAAGTGCCATTCATATAAAACTCACATTAAACTTTCATATCAAGGTGGGGGCCACAAAATATCGTCACGAAGGCCGCAATTGGCCCGCGAGCCGCGAGTTTCAGACCCATGGTCTATGGTGAATTTCGGTGGTTTTGTACCTGAGTTTCGCGGCTCCACTCTCCTCCTGCTCCACCTCCTGTTTCTCCTGCTCCTCTCTCCTCCTCCTCTTCGCCTCCTGCTGGCTCCTCTACCAACAGAGGATCGCTGCTTTTAGACGCCATCGTTTAAACTCCGTCAGTTTGTTTTAGTTTGTTATCTACAGCCTGTTAGCTCTCCGCCGCGGCAGTTACCATAGCAACAAGGCGAGATGCTGCCTCCAGGGGCGGTGGGACATCTGGCGACTTAACGTATAATACACTAAACGAGGAGGAAATTTGGTCGTTAAGAAGCGTTTTTTTGTTTAAAATGTTAGTTCACGGAATAATGTAGTTCCTCACTTCGTTGAATGCTTAATTTTATTATTTATTATACATCTTTCCTTTGTTTACTTATTTTTTTTCCATCGTTATGTTCCTTTTCACTACACTGAGTTTTATTTCACCGAACAACCCCGTATTGAATGAGTCAAAACTACACAACAACACTCCAACAAACGATTATTTTCATTATTTATTAGGGCCACGGCCGGGGCAATCGCACCGAGCACTGGCCCCTACTATTGTTATACTGTGGATTTTTTCTTCCTCTTCCGGATTCAATTTCGTCCCGCTACAAATTATATATCAAAACGTGCGGTTTGATCGGGATAGGTGTGCTATTACTTTTCTCTACGGAATACGAATTGAAACTGCCCAAAATTTTGCATTGAAGTGAATGGGACGGCCGAAAAAAAATGAGCGAAAAAGAACAATAATTGGAGATTTTCAAACGTATACTTCTCCGGCATAATTTCACCTAGAGACTCAAACTTTAAAATGTAGACACAAGTCTTGTGTATAGGTGTATTAATCCACGTTTCGATAGGTCATATAGTTTTTTATCAATCCCTGTTCAAAGACCATGATCTATTTTGGAGAAATTCTGAGATTATAATGGGTGTGTATTGCATGGAATGTTCGTGTCAGAGTGTGTGATGTCATCGCTCAGAGTGGAGAGGGAGAGAAAAAATTGTAAAAAAATAAATTTGAAAACTGCGCTCCAGGCCGCAAATTCCACTCTACAGAAATAATTTATACATAGAAACGTAGGAAAATTTGTCTTCTCACTCACAATCCTCTGGTAAAGCTGTCAGAGTTATAGTTTGGGCGTAGGACGCACAGATGCACCACCAACACTCACCAACAACCCAATTGACTCCCATATTAAAAACGCAGGAAGATTTCTGTAGAAAAGCATATTTAACAGTTTTTCAATCGCTCTTACAAAGCTATTTCTTAATTTTTCTTCACAAAAAAACATATGTAGCTGTTCAGGAAGAACTCAGGACGCTCAAAGTGATCCTTTCTTTTTTTTTAAAAGATATTTTTTTGGCCATTTTTGATTGGACAGAGTGAAGGGGGAGACAGAGGGGAAGACATGCAGGAAAGGGCTCCGAGTCGGATCCGAACTCGGGCCGCCCGCTTACGAGGACAATGCCTCTATGGTACGCGCTCTACCAGGTGTGCCACCGGGAACGCCCTGCCTTTGATCCTTTGATGTGATTACAGTTACAGATACATGCACACATGCACACACATGCACATGTAAGCGCGCACACTCCTCCAGATACACGTTTCACACACACACACATTTTGAGGTTAAAGGGCATAGGTTGCTGTATAAAGTTTTTTGTTTCCCAACTGACTGATCAATTAGCCAACTCATTTTGCATCAGTAATAACAGAAGTACATCAACTTTACAAGTTCAAGATTTTATTATTTCAAACAAGAACAATAACAGAATAACAGTCTGTAGAGCAGCAGGTCGTCCTCACAGAGGACACAGTTCACCTTCACCAGGACTCACGAGATCGCACGCTCTTCAGTCTGGAGGAGACACAGAGACAGAGAGAGACAGGTCAGACATAAAGACAGAAATATATATTAAAGTGTCTTCAGAAGGCACTCAGGACAAAGAAAATGCAGTATCACACCCCTTTTTTCAAACATTTTTAAAATTATCAAAACTTAAAATAAATAAAGACTGCTGGCAGGAAACGTTTGAAACAGATTCTGATCATTTCCTGATTTAAACTTTCATTATATCAACTGAATTGATTTTTTGTCTTTATCTGCACAACAGCTACAGTCGGAGTCGTCGTTCTCCAATAAATTTGGTATAAATATGTTCATGAAAAAGGATAAAAACATGCAAATAAATATCAGAATCTAAGACTAGTCTATTTTATTAAAACTCAGGGAAATCAGACATTGAGAATCTTTAGAGAAACAAACATTTATCACATAAAACATCGTGATTGCAGCTGACTAAACTCATGATAAACTATAATGCTGAATTAAATTTTCACTGATGCTTTAACTCATTAAATCACTTTTATAACAGAAATTAAATTTTATTTTGATCTCTGACCTTCTGAGCAGCTCCTGTGTGGACACTTCATCTCCATCTCTGTCTCCGTCTCCGTCTGTTTCCTCAGAGCTGCTGTCCGTCTCCTTCTTAGTCTTCTTCTGCTGCTTCCCTTTGTGTTTGTGCTTCTTATGTTTCTTCTTCTGGGGAGAAAAAAATCAGTTAAGAATCAAACTGATTCAGGAGGACGAACCTTTTTATCTGATTTTATTTGATTACCTTCTTGTCCTTCTTGTGTTTGTGCTGCTTCTTGTTCTTGTGTTTCTTCTCTTTGCTCCTCTGGCTGCGTTTCTCCTCCTCTGGTGAGGAGCAGAGGGAGACAGCCCCTTCTCTGGCTGATCAGGGAACAGCAGGACAAGAGTTCAGTCACTTCAGCATTTTACACCTTTAAATACTGAAGAATACAATTATATTAAATAAGAAGTATTAGCTTGTAAATCCTAAGTTTGATCATGACAAAATATAATATTGATTCTTTGGACAACGTTAAGATAATTTCTGTGACTTTGTCACGATACGATTTGATTCGAATGATCTATTATATATATATATATATATATATATATATATATATATAGTTTTTTAAACTTTTGTTACATCTTCGAACAAAATATGTGTGTTTTAAAACAGTGACATGTTTTGAATCTGAACCTGAGACTTAATAATTATAATGAATGTAAACACCGGAATTATCCCTTGTATTTTATGGTTTGCAAAGATAGCAACATATTAATGTTAACTTACATTTACTGTCTCTTACAAGAATTTTAAATATAGTAAAGTATATAGATGATTCATTCCAACTCATTTAGTTATGAATACAATAAAGTGAAACTAAGATATTGTAATTAATATTCTACTGAAGAGAATCATATTAATGTCTTAACAAACTGACCTTTTTCTCCTGACAGCAGAGCAGGTTGTGATAATAAAAAATAAACTCTGATTTCAGTGTCTGTTTGTGTTTGGACTCACTGAGAGCAGCTGAAGGGGGCGGCAGCTTCGGACCAAACTCCTCTTCCTCTTCTTTTTTTATTGCAGTAGGGTTCTGAGATGAAACTGTTGCTTTTTTAAAGAAATACAGAGAACAAACAGTTAGAAAACACAAAACCTTAGAATCAGAATGTAAGAAAAACAGAGTTTTCTCTGTCAAAAGCTTGGAAGAAGACTTGGATTTATTTATTTATTTGACAGCTTCTTAGCTGTACCAAAGTCAGCTGTAAGCTCATTTTCATCTATAGTTCCTGGGCAGGAAACGAAGAATAACAATAATAACAATAAAGGAATCCTACCTCTCGGACAGATTTCAGATCTCGATCAATAACTGCATATCCCATATCAACCCAGCCACACATGGTGTCCCCCAAGGCTCGGTGGTTGGTCCCCTCCTATTTATCTGTACATCCAACTCGGTCACATCATATGCCGTCACAGACTACAATTTAATTGCGAAGCAGACGATACCCAACTCTACCTCTCCACGAAAACCAACCACACTGCCATTCTGCTCACCATCACTAACTATATCGATATAAAAAAATATATTGATATATTTTTAAATGTGATATGGAATTAGACCATATTGCATATATTGATATAGTTCAATTGTTTTTCTTTATTTCTATATAAATGCTGCCCTTACTAGGGTTTGTCATATTTTCTTCTTTTGTAATGTTCGTTATTCTTTTCTTATAAAAATAATTATTTCAGAAAAAGATTGGCCTATTTTATTTCATAGACTATTTTTATTGAAGATATTTGTTTATTTAAATGGGAACTTTATGGAGCTTTGATTGAAAAAAAGGTACTCCTGTTATACAGTATTATGTCCACTTAAATAAACAGTATCAATAAAACTACTTGTGACATGTCATATTTGACTTTGACGGAACATTTGCTCTCACTTTGCGATAAAAATATCGGGATGTATATCGTATATCGACATTCAGCCTAAATATAATCGGGATATAACTTCTGGTCCATAACGCCCAGCCCTAACTCCCCCTCTGTCTGAAACCTCAGCATCACTTTGGATACAACTCTCTCCTTCAAATCACACATCAAGAACATTACCAAAACATTCTTCTTCCACCTCTGCAACATTGCACGCCTTCATCCTAAAACATTCATTCATGCGTTCATAACCTCCAGACTGGACTATTCCAACAGCAGTCTCTACGGCCTCCCCTCCACCAACCTTTCAAAAACTACAATAAGCAAACCAATTGTGCATTTCACGACTAAAGCATGAAAGTTTCAGCATATAATCTACATACCCAAAGGTTGTATTTTAGACGTGGAGGCAGTTTGTATTTGACCTCTGGTGACCTTGAGAGGTTGTTGAGCTCAGTGTTGAATTTTTCTTTTTTGCCCCATCACCCTGCATTATAACCATGTAGATCTTTGTTCTAATAAAGATACTTTTGCTGCCCCAGCCATAGTCCTGTAACAAAATTTAGTTTAAAGCCTCAATTTGGCAAACAGGGCTCTGTACCCTACAAGTATATGGGCATTTTTTTCAGGTATAAAGGTAGAGACTTGGACTTGTTACATGGAATTTTATGACTGTCAAATCTGAAATGCCTCCACGTTTGAAATTAAACTTCATGGTCTATAGAAACCATGGAGAAAGTTTCATGCTATAGTCAAAAAATGGACAAAACCTTCCATATATGAGCTATCCGCTCCACTAATACGTCCAAAACTCAGCTGCCCGATAGCTCACCCACTCCCGCTCCAGAGAACACATCATGCCCATCCTTCAGCACCTTCACTGGCTCCCTATCCAGCACCGAATCCACTTCAAGTACCGCACTGTGGGGGGCAGAGCCTTCTCCACTGCTGCCCAAACCCTCTGGACCTCCCTCCCTACTCACATCCACAATTCAGACTCACTCCATGCCTTCGAAAATCAAATCAAAACCTTGTAAAATGTATTATTATTTTTATTATTATTATAAACAGAAAATGTAGAATACAGGCAAACTTAAATGATCTGACACAGGTCTGAGCGGCTGTTCTTACCCGTCTGCTGGCTGGAGGAGGAGGTGATGGAGGAGGAGACGATGGAGGAGGAGGTGATGGAGGAGGAGGTAGTGCTGATGTTGAAGAGGTTCAGCGTCTGTTCCTCGGCTGTAACCTGGTCCTCCTTGGTCTCCTTCCCCTCCTCCTCCTCGCTCTCTCCCTCTGATGAAGAGGACGATCTGTCGGAGGAGGAGCTGGCGAAGATGGCCTTAAACAGATCCATGGGAGGTCTGGTCTCCTCCTCCTCCTCCTCCTGCTGCTCCTCTTCACCTTCCTTCTTCTTCTCAGAGCTCGGCTGAATGAAGAAAACACAGCGAAAAGTTTTCTGACCTGGTTCAGGATGTATTAGTTTCTTATTTCAGTGAGGTGACTTTTTCTTTTTCTTTGAGTCTCCATCACTGCTGCAGATTATAAACTTCCAGACCTCCAGTCCTACAGATCTAGAGTCCTGAAGACCTACATTCCTACAGTTCTACAGACCTCCAGACATACAGTCCTACAGTCATACAGTCCTCCAGACCTCCAGTCCTACAGACCTCAAATCCTCCAGACCTACAGTCCTCCAGACCTACAGACCTGTATTCAACCAGACCTCCAGTCCTACTGACCCACAGACCTACAATTGGGGGTGGGTAAAAATATTGATTCATCAATGCATTGCAATATATTTTTTCCCCAATTCAATATCGATTCATTAAATCCTCTGAATCGAACTTTTGTAGTCTAACTGTGCACAACGTCAGCAGCTGAAAGCAGCATGGCCTAATTATAAACCGAGTCTCCGCTGATCATAAACATAGTGATTGTGAATTAACGACATCGCTAACTGTGCACAGAGTGTCCGGTGCTTGTTGTAAACAAACAGAGATCCCTAAGTGAACACCTCCTGCAGCAGCAGCACATACACACTGTACTGCTACAGAGCTAACTGTAGCTAACTGCCGCTAACGGCGGCTCTTCTTAACAAGCCGGCCTTCAGCCATCCAATCAGTAACCAGGCTGTTTTCAGGGGAGAAAAAAGACCCTGCTCTTCTAATCTTCTTATGCATTTGAATTATTTGTGTAATTCTACTTATTATTGAATTGATATTGAAGCATTTAAATCAATATTGAATTGAATCGAATTGTGACCTAAAGAATCGAAATCGAATCGTAAGGTTCTTAACAATACCCAGCCCTACCTACGATCATACAGTCCTCCAGTCCTACAGACTTACAGATCTACAGTCCTATAGCAGTCCTACAGTCCTCCAGACCTACAGCAGTCCTACAGTCCTCCAGTCCTCCAGACCTCCAGTCCTACAGATCTGTATTCCTCCAGACCTACAGTTCTCCAGTCCTACAAACCTCCAGTCCTCCAGTCCTTTAACATGTTCTGGTGATTCACCTCTGTGTTGCTGTCTGCAGGTTGGTGGTTGGTACAGCTTGAGGTAGGTGGAGGTGCAGCAGGTGTTGGTACTTGTTCCAGTTTGGTGTCGGTCTGGTTCCGTGCGGCGCTGAGCAGCTCACTCAGTGGGTCACTCTTCTTCTCTGAAACGTCCCACCGCGACCTCTTCCCCCCATCTGTTGAAGGCTGAGGAGGAGCTGAGGAGGATAATAACAATAATAATAATAATAATAGTAATAATAATAATAATAATGTCATTAAACTGTGATTATAAAACACAGAGAGAAGACTTCAGGGTGAAGTTACCTGGTGGCTCTCTGCTCTCCGTCACCGTCAGGAAGTTAAAGACGGAGAACTTGTCCCTCTTGACTTTAGGCAGACCGACCATCCCCGACCTGAAGAACCACACACACATTCGATTTTTTTAGGATTTATCTAAAAGCCCATAGTGAGGAAGAAAAACACCCTGAAGCTTTAAATTTTCCCTCTAAACTTCTTAGAAATAACATTTATATGATTGTTTGTGGTTTCTCTGACATTAATGCTTCAACTAAATGGTGATGTCACAGAGAATCAGCGATCACTGTACGTGTACTGTAGAAACTTTTAAACTTTTACGTTTACAGAAAATAAAGTAAGTAGTAAATGAAAGTAGTAAATGTAGTAAGATTGTGAATGTGTGTGTGTGTGTGTGTGTGTGTGTGTGTGTACCCTGGGTATGGGTCTGGGATGTTGAATCTCTTGCAGAGCAGTTTATCAGGATACCACTCGAACGTTTCTCTGGTCAGTTTTCCAAACATCTTCATCTTAACGGCAGCCTGTTTGTCGTCCACGTCGCCCTGACAACCACACAAACAAACAAACAAAAACAGAGTTACAACCAAACTCCGACAATTCATCTGAGGAACTCCTGGAACATCAGATGATTAGAAAACTTGGTTTTAGAGGTAAATGGTCTGAGAGGCTCTAATGAAACACAGGTGCATTGAAATGTAGGACCTAGTGTTTTCAGAATAAAAGCCTGGATATCTCCAATCTACTTCACAGATCTGCACCGTTTTAATCTATAAAAGGATTTCCAACAAGTCAAGAAACACAGTAAATAATAATGAATTGAAATAAGTTTTTAATTATTATTCTAAAAAGTTAATTTATCAGAAACAATTAAGTACATGAGTCATAATCTGCACTGACTGATCTCAAAATTACTAATTAGAAATTACAAAATTATTGTTGAATAATGAATTATTTAAATCTACATTTAAAATGTAAAATAAATCTTATTAATCTAATATATTTTATATGTTCTTGACATTAAATATAGCATATTAAAAATAATAAACAACCAAAAACAAAATAATAAAAGCCACTGAAAATAGATAAATACGTCACATTTTGTTTATTTAATTTTTAATCTAGTTTACATAAACATGTGCTTTGGTCTTTTTTAAATTTGATTTTCTTTTCAATTTTGTTTTGTCTCTTTGTTTTTTATTATTATTATTTGGTATTATACTTCTTATTATTTGTACTTTTTTGTATTTTAATTTTTTAAATCTAGTTTATATAACTATATCTAGATATTCTTAAACATTTTCTTATTTTTTTTTATTTTTCTCATTATTATTATAATTTTTCCTTCTTTTTAAATTTCTATTTTACTATATTATTGTAATGATACAAATACAATTAATAAATATAATTTAAAAACCGATGACCACAGAGAGATCAGCTGACAGCAGCTGCAGATATTTCCAATATTTAACTGAATGTCTTCAAGTATTTAACGTGTCCCTGGTGTCCCTGGTACCTCCTGGTCCCGGGCCACCTCCACGCTGTCCTCGTCCTCGTCCTCGTTCTTGGCTCTGGTGAAGCGGGACGTCAGTGAGGACGAGCTGGGTCTGTAGAGGATGGAGGCTCGGACAAACTCCTCCCGCTCCCTGCTGCGCTCCCACTCCGTCATCCCCGGGTCCAGACTCTGCTCCAGACCGTCTGAGAGACACACACAGGTACAGGTGAGACAGAGACAGGTGAGATAGAGACAGGTGAGACAGAGACAGGCGAGACAGAGACAGGCGAGACAGAGACAGGCGAGACAGAGACAGGCGAGACAGAAACAGGCGAGACAGAAACAGGTGAGACAGAAACAGATGGAATAGGGACAGGTGAGACAGACAGAGATAGGTAAGACAGAAACAGGTGAGACAGAGACAGGTGAGACAGAGACAAGTGAGACAGAGATAGGTGAGACAGAGACAGGTGGGACAGAAACAGGCGAGAAAGAAACAGGTGAGACAGAAACAGGTGAGACAGACAGAGATAGGTGAGACAGAAACAGGTGAGACAGAGACAGGTGAGACAGAGACAAGTGAGATAGAGACAGGTGAGACAGAGATAGGTGAGATAGAAACAGGTGAGACAGAGACAGGCGAGACAGAGACAGGTGGGACAGAAACAGGCGAGACAGAAACAGGTGAGACAGAAACAGATGGAACAGGGACAGGTGAGACAGACAGAGATAGGTGAGACAGAAACAGGTGAGACAGAGACAGGTGAGACAGAGACAAGTGAGACAGAGACAGGCGAGACAGAGACAGGCGAGACAGAGACAGGTGGGACAGAAACAGGCGAGACAGAAACAGGCGAGACAGAGATAGGTGAGACAGAAACAGGTGAGACAGAGACAGGTGAGACAGAGACAAGTGAGATAGAGACAGGTGAGACAGAGATAGGTGAGATAGAAACAGGTGAGAAAGAGTCAGAGAGAGACAGGTGAGACAGAAACAGAGACAGGTAAGACAGAGACAGGTGAGACAGAGACAAGTGATACAGAAACAGACAGAGACAGAGACAGTAAAGGAGACAGAAAGACAGAACCAGGTTTAGATATGATCCAGGTTTAGTCCTCTGGTTCAAGCTCAAAGTCTGTTTCTGTCTCCGAAACTTGAAATCCACGAGTCATGTCTGTATTCATTAATGATGCACTTCATATGTTACGAGACTTTGACTTTCATAGCTTCATTCATTTTTTGTTGTAATAATGTAAGGAAACTGGGACACAAGAAACAGCGAAGGAATAGTGTCAGAAGGAGGAAATTTAATGCTACTAAATCTATTCTTCTCTGTCCCTTTTCCACCAAACAAACAACAACATGCAACTTCACAGCAAATTTTCATGTTTATTTTCCTGTAAAATACTGCCACACTATGCTGTATTGATTTTTCCCCCCACCACTACTGGGACATGCAGGACGTGTCCTCCTACCTCTGTCCCCCTGTCTGAGGCGGTTCAGGTAGAGCTCGTAGCGAGCCTGTTTGCTAGGGTTCTTCTCAAACGGTCTGAAGGTCTGAGAGGAGGTCTGGACTCCTCTCCACGCCGACAGAGCCTCGTGCTGCTCCTGCTGCTGCTGTTGCTGCTGCTGCTGCAGGAGGCCGGAGGAGGAGGAGGAGGAAGCCCCGCCTACAGCCGCCGCCAGCCGCAGGGCATGCTGGGAGGCCGTGGCGGGGGACGGGGTGCCGGCTGTATCGGTGGGTGTGCTGGAGGCGTTTCGGAGGTTCAGCAGTCGTTGTCGGTCTTCAGGCTTCAGCAGATCCATGACTGAACTGGGACCTGATCAAAACAGATCAGTTTCAGATGCTACAGAACTGTTACAGTTATTAGTTTGTTTTTGTACAGATTTTTCTATCATTAAAAGTGCTGAATCTGAGTGGTCTAACTGACAAAAACTACAAAAAAAAAATCACTTAAACTAAAAACTATTCCATTGTTAATTATTTTATTTTCAATTTCTGTCCTGAAAAAAAGTAATTAAAAAAAATATTTCAGGTAGTTTTTCCTTTAAAAAATGTGTTAGGGTTATCAAAATACCGGTACTTGTCGTTATTTTTTTTATTTTAATTTAATCAAACTGTATAATAATAAACAAAGTAAAAACTGTTATGTTTTATAAACGTTACTGTTCCTGAATTTATTTATTTATTAATTAAAATATTTCAGGTAGTGTTTCTTAAAAACATTAGGGTTAAGGTTATCAATATTGCAGATTTTTATTTTATTAAAACTTAATAACAATAGTAATAATAAACAGAGTGAGTAAAAAAAACTTTTTTCAGATTAAATTATGTTTTAAAACTTTTCCGTTCAGACTAATAAATAAAACGTATAAAATATGAATTACCAGGATGCTGTTTGTTCATATTCTGGTTTAATAAATTACCAAAAGTCACACTTTTTTTTCATATTTGTCCTGAATTTTTTTTTTTTTTTTTAACAAAAATATTTCAGGTAGTTTTTCTTTAGGAAATTAGTGTTAGGGTTATCAAACTAGAAGATATTTTATTTACATTAAATCAAATTGTATAATAATAAACAGAGTGAGTAAACACAACTCAAAACTAAAATGTTTTATTCAGAGTAATTACATTTTATAGAAATGTCTGTTCAGACTCTATTAAAACCAGAATATCAACAAACATCATCCTGATTTATCTTTAATCAAACTACCAAAAAGTCACAAATTTTAAACTGAAATCAAAAAAAGATTTCATTGTTAATTATTTTATTTTTGTCCTGAATTTTAAATTTTTTTTAAATTAAATAGTTAAAAAAAAAAGGGTTATACCAAAATACATGCAGATATTTATTTAATTTAATTTTTTAATCAAATTAAAACTAAAACTTTTTTTTCAGATTGAATGACATTTTCTAAACTTTTCTGTTGAGACTCAGGATACCATTTTTTCATATCCTGGTTTTAATAAACTACCAAAAGTAACAAATTGTAAGCCGAAACTATTCTTATTTGTATACATGCATATCTTATTTTGTGCGGGCAGTACATTTTACATTTTATTTTATTTATTTTAAGCCTTTTTTTAATTGATTTTATCTTATTGCATTTCACTGTTCTGTTGTTTTCTACATCTCTTTGTATTGTGTTATCTATTTATTGTTTGTGCAGCACTTTGGAAACCTTGTGTTTGCTAAAATTGTGCTATATAAATAAAGTGGATTGGATTGGATTTATTATAATTATTATTATATTTTTCCATTTTTGTCCTGAACCCAACAAAATAGATTTAATTTCAGGTAGTTTTGCTTTAAATAAATTACTTTAATGATAAATATTTGCAAATTAATTTTATTTAAATGTAATCAAATGTAATGATAATGGAACAGAGTAAACTTTCTGAAACTTTCTTTATAGATTCATTTAGTTGTGGTTTTAACACCCTCTCCTCCTCTCCTAATAGGAATCCTAATAAAGGAAAACTTAATGTTAATCTTAATCCTACCCTGCAGGCCGTCCTCTCCCAGCAGCGCCCTCCTCTGGCCTGAGTCCAGCTGGTGCCGTCCCCCCTGCTGGGGCTCCTCTGGGACCATGTGGCCCCTGGAGACCCTCAGAGCCTCGGCCAGCGCCGGACTGACCCCGGACAGGACCGAGGCATCGGCCGCCGAGCGGAAGCGATGTACGGGCCGGTAGTCTCTGGGCAGACAGGGAGGAGGGAAGACCTGCGGACAGAGGAGAGGTTGATGAGGTGTGTGTGTCTGGTTCTGTGTGTGTGTGTGTGTGTGTGTGTGTGTGTGTGTGTGTGTGTATCTGTGTGAGAGTGAGTGAGTGCGAGTGTGTCTGTGTGAGAGTGAGTGTGTGTGTGTGTGTCTGTGTGTGAGAGTGTGTGTGTGTGTGTGTGTGTGTGTGTGAGAGTGTGTGTGTGTGTGAGAGTGAGTGTGTGTGTGTGTGAGAGTGTGTGTGTGTGTGTGTGTGTGTGTGTGTGTCTCTGTGTTCACTGCTGCTCACTGTTTTCTGCTCTGAAGGTTTCTGGGCCAGAGTGAATCCCTCCAGGATCTTACCGAGGTACGACGCATCTCTGCTTTTATCTGACAACAAGAAAATAAATAGTAAGAAAAAAATTATATACATTTCTCAGCAGTTTCCCCACGGGATGAATAAAAAGCTTCTGACATGTTTTACTAAAGAGCAGAGCTGAGCATCCACAATATTCTGAGTCAGCAACAAATAGAGTTAACATAATCAAATATTCATTCCATCTATAAAAAAAGATATAGTAGCTGAAGCAAAAGTTTGTTTCCCGGACCCCCTAGATGGTTATTTTTTATTATTTGCTAATACTCAAGAGTCAAGAGTAAATTTTTTGTATTTGGCAACTGTTGAAATTAGCAATTTACACTACATTTAGATTTATGATTGATTTTTATTTTGTAGTGCAATTTTTATGTATTTATACAGACAAAAATACAGATATTTTTCTATATATTTTTCAGTATTTTTTAATATCGTCAAGTATATCGTTATCGCAAAAATACTCTGAAATATCGTGATTATCTTTTAGGGCCATATCGCCCACCCCTAAATGACAGTTTGTCACTTTTTATCACAGAAACTTCAGTAACTGAGGATCCATTCAAGGACCGTCAGAAAGTTCAGACAGTTTCTTTCTACAATAAACGCTGGATTTTTGGTGATTTTTTAAAGAAAACACAGGGGTTCAGAGAAGTCCTATGGAATATTTTTCCTCATGAAAATGTAATTTGAAAAAACTAAACCAAAATTAACCAAATCAAAGGCCCAATGTTATTATTCTGACTCTACAGGTGTTTCCAGGTGTTTCCAGGTGTTACCTCTCTTCTTGGTGTACTGCTGAGGCGCTGTCCAGCCGTACAGCCCGTCTCCAGGCTCCTCCCCTCCCAGCTCCGTGTCGTACCTGGACATGGAGTCTCTGTGGTAGATATCGTCATCGTCGTCCTCGAGGGCGCCCACGCCAAAAGCCTGCAGGTCAAAGGTCACCTGTTCAGAGCTCCAGTTTATAACATATTAACCTCTTCGTTTAAAGACCTTTTTGGTGGTTGTGGGCAGTGGATGTTTAGGGGGAGATAGCAGGTCAACAATAAATGCCACATAGAAGTTGTGAACGTCATCTGGAAGCTGTGAACCTGAAGATTAATTTGAAATGAAGCTCAGCACTGTGTGTCAAGTTGTTCTGGTTAAAAATATTAGAATAAAATATAAATATTATAATGACTTAATGAATTGATTATTTATTTATTGAAACCTATTATGGTGAATAAAGGGTCATAACATTAATATATTTGTATTTGAAGTCAAAGTTCAACTGTGTCCCATAAGTTGCTGCAGCAGTTTTTGGGTTGATACCATTTGTTACACACATTTGGTGCTGAATAATGTAATTTTATCCATACCGAGAATGGATAAAAATGGTCAGAAATAACCTCCAGAATATTACATCACTATATAAAGACCTTTGGAACAACATAGAAGAATCCATGCTGAGATTTGGGTTCAAAAACTTTGTGAAAAAATGGAACTTTGTGAACTTTGTTCAAAAACAGCTGTGATTATCCTAGAGGTCACAGCAGCTCATTTTATACACTGAGGTCATGACTCAAGAAATGCCCTCACTGCAATGAACTCGATACTACTGATGACTGACATCATCCCACATGAAGAAGACTGGATTCATTGAATCCACAAGAGTCTCAGCTTTCCAGTGATACCCAGTTAATGTCATTCAAAGCCTGTTTAGAGAGCTCAGTATGCACAAATATTCCAATACAGTAGGCGGATGTTCTCAGCATAAAGTAGGCATATATGTAAAGAGGACTTGTGGGAACCCAGAGAGCCTGTTTTCATTCAGATAGCATTACATAAGAGGTCACATTACTACTTTGAAAATCGTCAAAATAGAGGAACTTTGCAGCGCTTTTTCAACAACTTAACCAACATGCTTGGGCTCTATAGATTCCTTAGATCTTCTAGTTTCATATGATATAATTTTATTCAGTATACTCCTAAAAATAACATCAGAACAGCAACAGGCTGTTAGCGGCGTCAGAGACCCTACCTGTCCGGCCACGCCCCCTCGCCGTGTTCCCCGCCCCGTGTCTCCGAACAGTCGGCTCCGGGCCTCAGACTGCGGTTTGAACAAGTTGATGTGTTCTGGTGCTCCGCGGCCCTGCAGAGCCAGCCCCGGGTCCAGACCCCGGTACCCCAGACCCTGGACCCCCAGCCGGGGGCTGAAGTCCACCGGGGTAACGTCCTTCGGGGCAAAGGTCACGTCCTCTGGAGCGAACTCATCATCATCTTCACCCTGCAGCAGAGAGACAAAGAGACAGGAGGGTTAATGTCTGTCTGTCTGGATTTTTTCATGCACTGGTCATTTTTTATATTTTTGGCAATTTTTGGTCATAAAAGACAAAATTACCAAAAAAATGACCTAAAATGACCAAAAAATGACATATAATGACCAAAAAGACACAAAATGACCAAAAAAGACACAAAGTGACCAAAGAAAATTTCATAAAATGACCAAAACAAGACACAAAATTACTATTTGCTCTCTGTCACTCTGCTCTTCACACAACTTTTGTCTCTTCCAAGGAGCTGTCTGGCTGTTCGTCTATGTGTCTGTCTGCCTGTCTTCCTGCCTGTCCGTCTCTCTGTCTGTCTCACCTCTGAGTCCTCTGATCCAGCAGGGGGCTGTGCACAGCCGTAAACTCTGTTGCCTCCATCTGTCAGGAGGAGAAGAAGAGAATATTTAATATTACAGCAGACTGACTCCATGGACTCCCAGTACAAATGAGAACATAATTAAATACAGATATAGTTTAAATTAACACAGAGAAGAAACACCAAACATCATATGCATTTTTATCTTTAAATTACTATTTGTATCTCTAAATTATATCAATTAACTCATATTTAGTTGATGATAAGAGCTAAAAGCAGTCAAACAATCTTGAGGTTCATTAAGTAAAGATTTATTCAGAAGGAGACTAAATCTGCTGTACAGTCAGATAAAAGTGGATATTTCTAGTTTAATCCACGGTGAGATGTGGACCTTCACCCTGTCAGAGTGGCTGTAACGTCTTACCCTTCTGCTGGCGGCGAGCTTTCCTCTTGACCCGCGGCCCGACACCCTGCCCCTCCCTCCAGCCCATCTTCCTCAGTAGCTCCACTCCGATCGACAACCTGACCACCCAACAAACACTTATACTGGTTACTAGTTTCTTCACTCAGATCCTCAGACTCTTTTTTACATCAGACTGTTACACTTGTGTTCCCCATTTTTTATATAAATATGTGTGTGTATGTGTGTGTGTTTCTGTGTATGAGTTTGTGTGTCTGTCTGTCTGTGTCTGTGTGTGTGTGTGTGTGTGTGTGTGTGTGTGTGTGTGTGTGTACCTGGCAGGTGTTATCATCTCCTCCAGCAGTGTGTCTCCGGGGATCAGAGCGGTTTGAGCGTTGACGGCTCTCGCCTTCTCTCTGGTGGCGTCTCTGCGGCTCGACGTGAACTCCTGACTGGTGGTGATCTCTCTGGGGGCAATGCCATGCTCGCCGAAGTCCTGACGACGAAGACAACAACAACAACAACAACAGTCAATCTCATTAACCCTCAGGGCAGGTTGAGCACATTTTACGCGCTTTTCATTCTTCATGTGTCAATAGTTTTGGCTGTGTTCATGCATTTGACTAGCCTGGGTATACCCATACTGCCTTGCGCACTCGATTTAATTTCGAACTGCAACACAGTCCGGCAACCATGGCCGTTTCTTAGCCCTGTTTTAGGGATCCAATCACAGAACGGGGAGGGATGGCAAGACGATGACGCGTACTACTCGGGCAGACGGAAGCTTGTAGTTTTGTAGTTTTCTTACGGATCCAACATGGCTGCAGCAGACGCGAAAGTCTCTTTGGATCTAGCTGTAGACGGCGTTTTAAATAGTTTAGAGCGAAAGTTGATTTTTAAAGAAGAACAACGTTTGGCTTTACACTCCTGTTTCACCACGAAAAAGGATGTTTTAGCCTTGCAAAGCCTAATCTACCAACTAGTGGATGTGTGTGGCTGAATGACATGAGGGGGAAATAAGGCGTGAAAATAAATAATCTTGCAGAAAGCGAGAACTGGAGAAGCAAAGCAGCAAGCAACACTCTCTCTCTCACACACAGACACACACAGACACACACACGCGGTAGACCGTGAGCAGCCAGAGTCAGAACATGCTGCAGAAAAACGTTGCAGAAGCAGAATTGAGCATTTTAGTCTCAAAGTAGAGATGGGCTAGTCTGGCTATGTAAACATCCATTTCAGTCGCTCTACATACGTCATCTGGTATAACTGACACAATTGGCTAAGAGCTACGTGCAGACGCTTTTGATAGACATTCGTAGCGCCCAATAAACGGCTCCTCTACGGAAAAATGAATTACTGGTGTCCAGACTAATCTCATTTGTGATTAGTCTGGCGTTAGCCAAGCTAGCATTTAACATGAATTTTGTCCAGACCGTGTATTTTTATTTGCTCTTGTTATTTCCAGCTCAGCTCCTGCAGTAAGGCTGAAATACACTGTGGACAAACAATAGTTACTCTTCAGGTTGAGACATTGAAAGACATTCAAAATGCTGTTTCTGATCTCACTTACGATAAAGCATAATACATTATAATAAATAATAATACAGCATTTATTAAATCTTGGAGTCAATCTGGGCTTTGGCCTTGGAATTGATCGTTTTTACTACTTTCCACCAGATTGGCTCATTTTGACCATATTCAGCATATAGAGAAAAAATGTGATGTATACTCCCAGATTTAATAAAATGCATGTATGGTGCTTTAATGTACACAATCTGGACAAAATTCATGCCAAATGCATTAAAACAGCCAAAACTATTAACACATGAAGAATGAAAACCGTGTAAAATGTGTCAACCCGCCTGAGGGTTAAACCTGCAGAGATATTAAATCACAGGTCATTTACATTGATCACCTTGCTGGAGTCTCAAAGGTAAATTTAATTTTATTATATATTTTTACGGTGACAGCGCACGATTAAAAGTAACTGTACCAGAGTTAGTTAGTGAAACAAAAAAAACACAGAACATATATTACACCGACTAAAACATAACAGTTCATCAGTGTAAGATAACAAATAGAATCAGTTTGATAAATACAGAAAATAAAACAGGAGGTGACACTTTAAACTAAAGCTTACAGCTGGTTTTAATCCTCCATTTCCTCACAACTAACAAAACTAAAAACACATTTAAATGATTATTATTATTATTTTTAATATCTGAGTCTCACTACCTCCTCATCCATGAAATCTTCTGGTCTGGCATTTTGTTTCTCAGCTTTCTGTTGCCGTGACGACACAAAGGTTGACGGGGCCCAGCCTAAAAACAACAACAACAACAACAACAACAACAACAGTATGAGTCAGATGAACAAACAGTTGCAGGTTGTGAAGCAGTAACAGCTCTGACCTTCTTTAGTGCCAACGGTGTTGAAATAACCGGCTGAAAAGCCTCCTGTGAATGCCCCGTGGAACCTCTGGTAACGGCCCTTCTCATCCTTCACCGTCTGCTCGTGAAGCGGGACTGGCTTCTTCAGAGGCTCGTCTGCAGCAAACACACAAAAAAAATACATCAAATCAGGGAGAGATAATACACTGCACATTAAAAACACTTCTGCTTTGATAATTTCCTTTCAGAGTAAAAGTATGTGAAAATGTTAGCAGCAAAACAGTATCAAAAATTACTACAAAGAAAAAAGGTCCATTTCAGAATGACGTCAACATGTAGAAGTAATCTCAAAAGTGCAAAAAATAAAATAAATAAATATAGCAGTGGAGTGAAAAGTCTTTCTGTCCATTGTCCATGACAATGTAAAACAGGCAAATATTTGAGTGGAGATGGTGCAAAACTTGGACATGATATGAATTCAACAGATATTTGATTGAAGTCTGGTTACCTACTATGACAACAAATTGACAGATATTTGAATTAAGTTTAGTTATAAACTACTGCAATAAAAAATAAGTAGATATTTGAATGAAGTCTGGTCACAAGAACAACAATGTAAAACAAAAATTTAAATAAAGTTTGGTTATAAACTGTGACAACAAAAAATAGGCAGATAGTTGAATGGAGTCACACTATGACAAAATTAAACATAACTATATTTAAATGGAATCTGGTTATAAACTGGTACAATGTAAAATACACAGATATTTGAATGAAGATGGTTACAAACTACAACACTATAAAATAGACAGATACTCACATGGAGTCTGGTTATAAACTACGACAATATTAAACATGCACGTTTTTGACAGAGTCTTGTTATAAACTATGGCAATATAAAACATGCAGGTTTTTGAATGGAGTCTGGTTATAAACTATAATATAAAACATGCAGGTTTTTGAATGGAGTCTGGTTATAAACTATTATATAAAACATGCAGGTTTTTGAATGGAGTCTGGTTTAAGGAGCTTGGTTAGCAACTGAGAACTTGTTGTTAGCTCGTTAGCTTAGAATGCTAAACTGCCCGCTGGAGACGTCGTGGTTTCATTTCTCGCCATATGAAAACAGCCGAACAGTGTCAAAGTGTTTCAGGTTGGATTATATGAGTTTATAAAGTGACTGTACCTTCCTCCAACGGCTCCAGAGGAACCCCATAACTCACAAAATCCTCCTCGCTGTCACTATCTGACGCCATGGTTTCACTGTGACTACTGTAGCCGCAGAAGGACAAACTTCACAGGCGCAAGGCGAAGGGTTTAATTGTTACAGCAGCGAAATCTGGCGGCCAAAAACTGAAATCTCCCTGCCGCAAGTCTCCAGTGTATAACAGTTTTTCTCAGTCGCTTTGGTGCATTTCTCACATCACTATTAAAGTTTTTCTCAGTCACTTTGGTGCATTTCTCACATCACTATTTAAATTTGCACAACAGTTAATGAATTTCTCAAAACAATTAGTACATCCTGCAAAACCTAGTTAGCTAATAACCTGCAACATCGTGTCACTTGATCAAAATGGATAGCTGGTATCTTTTCATTATGATAGTTTACTCTGTAAATGTTTTCCGATGCAAAAAAGTCAGATCTTGGTGACATTACCAGAAAATGCTCAAGACAGCAGTTTACATCTGTATGTTGTATGTTCAGTTCCAATATGTACTGCAATATTGTTTAGAGTTGTGTACAGCTCTACCCAAAGGGAGTTTATGTTTGTTGTAAATAAGAGTGTATCTTTCCTTTTGCACAATGGCATGAATAAATTAGAATTGCAAAGAGCATATGTAGTAAAATCATGAAACATAAATATTCAGTGTGTTGTACTCAGTTACCTCACTAAATACACTAATGTGTAACTTTACTGTAGTTTTCAAATGTCTTGAGCATTTTCAGGTAGCATCACCAAGATCTGACTTTTTTGCATTGGAAACCATTTACAGAGTAAACTGTCATAATGAAAACATGACAGAGCCATTTGACAATCTTGTTCATAAACAATGGTGTCAGGACTTTTCACCTTGATGTCACTGACACTTTCATTGACATGAATACTTGCTTTTGAGGAATGAGCTATCCATTTTGAGCAAGAGACACGATGTTGCAGGTTATTACTAAGTTTTGCAGGTATAAAAATAAAAATGCCCATTATGCAGAATAATATATACTTTATCTTTGTATTATAATTTTTGGTGGATTAACAGTAGATGTATGAAAAATCATGTCAATTTTAATGAAAACTCAAAGGAAAAAAAAGCTAAAAGTAAAATAGTTTTGATGTGGAGTCAGAGAGATGGATGGATGATAGATAGATAGATAGATAGATAGATAGATAGATAGATAGATAGATAGATAGACAGATAGATAGATAGATAGATAGATAGATAGATAGATAGATAGATAGATAGATAGATAGATAGATAGATAGATAGATAGAGAGATGGATAGATAGATGTTTGTTATTAAAGTGTGTACTGTGTCCGCTGCAGGCTCAGAGGTGTCGGCTATCAAGTTTCTATCCAAAGCACACAACAGTTTGTCATTAGTTTCTCTCTGAGGCTGAAATCTCTCCGATCCCCCTCAGTGATCTATAAAAACTGACGCTGCTCGACACAAACCAAACGCCTGGCTCAGCAGAAAGCTGAGGCTCCGCACCGATCCAAATCTGGGACCTCCTGGACTTCACAGAAAACACAGAGTCTTGCTGCTCTTTGAAACACGAGCAGCTGCGAAACTTCAGGGGGTTTAAACTAACTGGACCTGCGAAGAGCTGGACCCAGAGCAGGGCGGGGACATTTGGTGGTATGTCAGCTCCCTGGACAGAGACAGGACTGAGCCAAGACAGAGACAGAAGACAGCAAGGAGAGTACCAAAAAAGAGACAGAAAACAGCCAAAAGAAAGCCAGGACAGAGCCAGGACTGAGTTAGGAAAAGACTTAGGATAGCCCGGAGAGAGCCAGAAAAGACCCAGAAGATGGCAGAAAGAAAATAGGAAGAAAGCCAGGACATGGCCAAAACAAACATAATAAAGCACGGACAGAGACAGAAAAGAAGCAGAAAAAAGACGGTGAGAAAAGAGGGATGGAGTCAAAACAGAGCCAGGAAATGCAGTAAGAAAGCCAGAACTGAGCCAGAAAATAGCCAGAAAGAGTCAGAAAATAGTGAGGGGAAAAGCCAGAAGATAGCTGTGAGAAAGCCAGGACAGAGCCAGAAAATCACTGAGAAACTACCAGGAAATAGCCCAAAAGGAGTCAGAAAAAAAGCTTTAATGAAGCTTGGAGAGAGCCAGAAAAGAGCCAGAGGATAGCAGAAAGAAAATAGGAAGAAAGCCAGGACATAGCGAAAAAACAAACATATAATACATGGACAGAGACAGAAAAGAACCAGAAAAAAGCCAGAAAAAAATTAGTGGGATGGAGTCAAAACACAGCCGGGAAATGCCAAGGAGGAGTAAGAAGATTGCAGTAAGAAATCCAGAACTGAGCCAGAAAAAAGCCACAAAATAGCCAGGAAGAGTCAAAAAAAGAGTGAGGGGAAAAAGCCAGAAGATAGCAGGGACAAAGCCAAGACTGATCCAGGAAAAAGTCAGAAGATAGCCGAAACACAGCAGGGACAGTGCAATGAAAAATCCACAAGATAGCCAAGAAAATGCCAGGAAAGAGTCAGAAAAAGCCAGAATGTAGCTGTGAGAAAGCCAGGACAGAGCCAGACGGAAAAAAAACAAAAACATGAACAAAAACAGGAAAGAACCAGAAAAAGACAGAAATTAGCGGGTTGGAGTCAAAACATAGCCGGGAAATGTCAAGGAGGAGTAAGAAGAAAGCGGTAAGAAAGCTAGAACTGAGCCAGAAAAAAGCCACAAAATATCCAGAAAGAGTCAGAAAAGTGTGAGGGGGGAAAAGCAGAATGTAGCTGTGAGCCAGAAGATAGCCAAAACACAGTGCAAGGAAATGGGCCAGAAGATAGTCAAGAAACTGTCAGGAAAGATTCAGAAAGAGGCCAGAATGTAGCTGTGAGAGCCAGAAGATAGCCGAGAAACTACCAGGAAATAACCAGAAAAGAGTCAGGAAAAAAGCTGGAATGAAGCTCGGACAGAGCCAGGAGACAGCAGAAAGAAGACAGAAGAAAGCCAGGACATAAAAAACAGACAGAGACAGAAAAAAACTAGAAATGAACGGGATGGAGTCAACAGAGCCGAGAAATGTAAGCGGATGTTCGAGTAATAAGATCGCAATAAGAAAGCCAGAACTGGGCTGGAAAAAGCCACAAAATATCCAGGACGAGTCAGAAAAGAGTGTGGGAAAATACCAGGAAATAACCAGAAAAGAGAATGAAGTCCTCCAGCCCATAAGACCTGTCCAGATATGTTGTTACTGCACACACAAGCCTTTACTAAAGTAACCTCCAACTGGTTACAGATCAACATGAAAGTAAAGATGGCGTTTTAAACACAGTGTTGTGAAATGATCTCCATCACTTAGGCACCTAAACTATGCTTCCCTCAGGTTCGGGGGGAAAAGGTACGATGTTAGTCGTTATAAAAAATAGTTTAAAAAGTATAATAAATGCATTTGAAGTTATGTTACCCTAAAGTTTACAGGTTAGCTGTGTAAAAATGTCACATGTGGAAGTTTAGTGACATTGTTTCAAATTACAATTTTACAGCCTCCCTCAGCGGACTTTGTTGTTCTTTGTACTGCCCTACAAAGCCTACTGCAGTAACTAGCAAAAGGTAAAACTGAGAAAAATTGCTTTAAAGTTGTTGGTTTTTTTTACGTTTTTTAACTGGCCAGCCAAATGGGTTATAGGTAGGTCAGTGATATGACACTTATTTCTACATGTATTGTTGATGTAATATTTATGCTAAAAAATTATGACCGTTTATTTGATCTTTGACCCCAAACATGTAGTTTCTGCACTCAGGTTTTGCTGTAAGTGTATTTAAGTGTTTAACAAATTCAAAGATTTGTGTATTTTAGACTTAATATCATAAAGTAATGTTATATTTTAGTCTTAATATCATTTTATCTCACTTTCCTTATTATTCTTGTCTTCACTTCACTGTGGTCTGATTTGGTTTTGAGTTGGATTTTGTATTTACTGCAATTTCATTTCATTTTCATTATTTCTCTGACATAAAGCAAAATTTAAATATAAAAAAGACATCAAGGAGTTCATTTTTAATTAGGGCCCGAGCAGGCAACGACCTGCGAGGTCCCTATTGTATTTCGAATGATTATTTATTATTATTATTTTTTTTTTTATTCTTCTTCCCAAATGATCGCATTTTTCACTGCCTGAACATACCCCAAAACTCACGAAACTTTGAATATAAGTCACACATGGTGAAAAATTTTATAATCTATTGTCATCCTGAATTTCCACCACTAGGTGGCGCTATAATAAAGGAAAGTGCGTTTAGGCTAATAACTTCCACATACTTTATCACACATTCAAAAAACTTATATCCACGCGTTCACTGAGTTGTGCTGAATCTCGTGATATAGGCCACTCCCATTTTCGCCTACCGTTTTTTTTCGCAAATTCGCCAAATGTCGCAAACCTACTTTTTCGAACTCCTCCTAGGCAATTTCATCGTTTTGCACCAAACTTTGCACACAGCATCTATGGACCCTCATGACAAAAAGTTATTAAAAGAATTTTGATTACTCAAAGAATACTCAAGTTATTAAATAACAACTTCCTGCAGGTGGCGCTATTTTCAACACAAAACACAAAGTGTTGCATATCTCCACATTGGTGTGTCTGAATGACATGAAACTCAGGTAACTACTTCCCCATGAGCCCCTGAGGCTCGCTGCAAAATTTTGGGCGATGACCACTAGGTGGCGCTCTTTAAATTGAAGTAATTTATATCTCCAAATCGGTTGGTCAGATTAACACCAAACTTGGTATACTTATTGTCAATGCCCTCCTGAGGATAACCCTTGAAGATTTTATTGATTGGCCCCTAGGTGGCGCTCTGGCGGCAGTTTAATTTAATAAGTGCCACTGTGCCCAGACCATAGGAATTAAGGCAATGAAATTCATAGGGGTGGTATAGACTGGTCCCTGTAACGCACATACCCCGACGGCAGCATGCCCCGACACGCGTGTACTGCGAGGGCCCGTTTAGTACTGCGCGCAGTCCTAGTTATAACTAAATTTTGCCCAAAAATGTAGTTACTACAGTTAAACTTTGTAAGGCAGTATACTCCATCTTAGTCGTTCATAATTGCTGCCTGACTACAAACATAAAGATGTGCTGTACAAACAACACAGGGGTCGTTTCTTCTCATCAGGACAGAGACAGGGGATGGCTGCAGATAAACATGAGGTGAAGACTCAGCTGCAGATAAACATGAGGTGAAGCTTCAGTCTGTCAGACTTTTTAACTTCACAAAGTCTGAAAATCATTTGAGTTTTTAAAAGACAACCAGTGACAGAACCTGTGTGTGTGTGTGTGTGCGCGCGTGTGTGGATGACATCATGATGACCTCAGCAGGCTGTTCTGATTGGTGCAGAGCGTCCCCCTGCAGCTGCAGAGCAAACATGATGAAACTAAAACCCAAAGTCAATAAAAGTAACACTAGTCCTCTGACAGGGTAAATATGAAGTCATGAAACATTAAGTCAGCACATTGGATCCACACGGGGTGGACAAAATAACATGAACACCTGAACAGGATGACAAGACAACAGCAGACTGATGGGAAGTTATACTAATGTAATTTTCAGACTCCAAACCATCCAAAAAGGTCTGAATATTACAACTAAGAGGTTCAAACTTTTACTGCCTGCAAAATAATTCTTACAATACAATGATTCATTCTTCCCATAATAAATTAATCAAGTAAATCAACCTCTAATGCAGAAGAACATATTTAGTGAGGAGTCGTTCCTGTTTGTGGCCACCAGGTGGCGCTCTCTGCACACAGTTGACAGGTTAAAGCTCTGCATGTTATCTTATTTATTTATGTGTGTGTGTGCAGTCAGCTCAGGATAAACCTGTAAACATCTCTCGGCTCTCGGCTGCTTTTGTATGATAATTAAGTTTTCTCAGCCTGTTTGTATCCATTAACTGATCTGAGAGCAGCAAGGACTTCACTCAATCACAAGATCATGCAAAGAACAAGACACATTTTCACCTCAGAGCATCAGATACATTATATTGTTGACTATTGTTACTGTGCAGAGGTTTGGGGCCACACATATAATATTATTACAATATATCCAGTAATAAAAGCCATTCAGAATGAACATAATGTTGGATATGATGAGCACACGACCCGACCTCCTCCTGCTCACAGGTAACACTACATTACACTATATTATGAATTACAGAACATTTTAGTCTTTAAAAGCCATTTGCTTGTGTCTGAAATATAAATTATATTATATAATAATATGCGAAGAATTCTTCATGATGATTTTTGAACTGTGGCTTCTGTTGCTTCAGTTGAAATCGTCAAAAAAATACAAAAAATACAAAAAAATTACAAAAATTACAAAAATACAACCACTTATGAAATAAATGTTATAAAAGCAAAGGAGACACAATCTCTGATTTACTTATGTTATATTTTGATTGAACCTCTAAAATGAATGTGTTTTTATTATTTTTTTCATTTTTAATGCTTTTTTGTATTGATCTTTTATATAATCTAAAATTAATATTCTCCTCCTGTCTTTGCTGCTTTGGATGACTGTTGGATGAGCTCGGTGATGAAAATGAAATCGTTAGATTTTTGACTGTAAAACCTGTATCAGGGCTGCTCTGTAAATGAAAATATAATAATATAAATATAAATGTACAGTGGGCGGAGTCTCTCTAATGAAGCCTCATCATGTTTTCTTGTTTGTTTTTTAAAATTTGTGTGTTTGCTGCAGTGACTCAATATGAACTCATATAAACTAAAACATGAGCTGAAGGAGAGTTTGATCATCTCCACAAGAAACATCAATAAACAATCAACAATAAACAAATCTACAAATGTTTTCCTGTAAACATGCCGGCTCATGTTTCATTTCCAACACTTTCTTATTACAGAGTTCTTAAATATTCATCATATAATCAGAAAATAAAAAAGGCCGAATACAGAGACAGTGAAAGATCAGATATTTAAAGTGATTATTAAAGTAAAGATGTCTGCAGAGTGCTCTGTACATGCCTATTATCTATGCACATCACAGTTATTCTCTCACATTCTGCATAAAACTTTGTTTTTATAGCATCTTTTTTTATAATTTAATTGCACGTTTTATGTTCTTGGCTGTTGCAGCACTTTGATTTAATTTCTATTTCCTCTTAATATTTGTTTTTTTTCCTCCAAAACAACAAAGTAAGTTACTGTAAGTGAAAACTGAATCAACCAGTTTCTGATTCTGATTCTGATTTGCTTCACTTGACTTGTTTTCATAAAGTTATTCCAGTAAGTTGAGACTGAACCAACATGTTGTCGTCCTGCTGACTCATTTCAAATGTGTTTTAATCTGCTGGTCGAGCTCCTGAGAAACAAACCAGCTTCATAAATCTGTTGGAAAACAGATTTCTGTCTCAATGAGACGGCCTGTGTAAATAAATAAAGATGATATAAATCATTTCATTTTTGCCTTTTAATTCTTATGTAGCTTGCTTTAATTTTTCTCCTCTCTCAGCTCTTTAATGACAGTTTTTAATTGGAATAAATGTCCTTTTAATGTTTTATTCAAAGCATGTTGAATGACCTTGTTGCTGAAATGCACTGAATAATAAATAAACAAAACATGAATTATTTAATTCAAAACAAAACAACAAGAAAATGCTGACAACATATCGGGCCACATCTATTAAAAAAAACAAAACTTTAAAAAAACGAAAAATTGTTGTTTGTTATTGAAACTTTTCACATTTTATCTTTTGTTATTTCTGGTAACTTTGAATTTGGTCTAATTATTGTCCGTCTGCTTTACTTTATATTAGTTATTATAATACAGTGTGAAGTTCTTTTAGGATGGGAGCAGGACTTTCATGACTTGAAATGATTGTTTATGACAAATAAATGTTGAATCTTGAATGTTGAACGGTGAAGAGAAACAGTTTGACCCTGGAGTCAGAAACTTATAAACTTCCTGCAGTTTTATTTTTCTGTGGCTGCAGCAGTGTGTAACTGCAGACTCATGTGTGCTGATGTTGTGTTGTTGTGTTTGTTAAATAACGTGTAAACAAGCTGAAAGCAGAATAAATAAATAAATAATGTTTGGTGGTGTGAAACGTGTGAAAGTAATAAAAGTTCTCGCTGACTTCTGTTACTTTCAGAAATAAACAGTGACAGATAATGTGTGTTTACTTTGTGTAACCTGAAGTGACTTCACTGAGCCGAGCAACAGGATGTGAGTTGTTGTTCGTGTCCTCGGGTCGTGTTGGAGCAGCGTTACACCTCCTCGCCTCCAAATGTCATCATGGTGCGATAACGGCGAGCCGGCAGCAGCCGCCTGAAATATTAAAGACACCAGCGTTCAGCCTGCTGCACAGAAAGTCATGACTAAAGCATTTAGAGCGCCTTCTGATCTCCCTCTGCAGGTCTGCTGCATGAGGCAACACACTGCAACCAGAGTGTGTGTGTGTGTGTGTGTGTGCATCCACAGGCCGACATGAAGAAGAGCAGAAGAAGAACAAGAGCAGCGTGGAAAAGAGGATAAAAAGGCTCCATAAAAAGAGGTGAAGCAACTGAAGCAAAAGACGAGATAGAGACGAGGAGGAAAGAAGGAGACACAGGAGGTTAGTAGGTAGGAAAGGAGGAATTAAGGAGGTTAGGAAATGAAGGAAAAGAACGAGGTAAGGAGGTAGGGAAGAAAGGGAGGAAGAACAGAAGAGGTTAGGGGGGTAGGAAAGGAAGGGAGGAAGCACAGAAGGAGGTTAGGAGGTAGGAAACTAAGGGAGGTAGGAAAGGAAGAGAGGAAGAACAGAAGAGGTTAGGGGGTAGGAAAGGAAGGAGGTAAGGAGGTAGGAAAGGAAGGGCGGAAGCACAGAAGAGGTTAGGGGGTAGGAAAGGAAGGAGGTAAGGAGGTAGGAAAGGAAGGGCGGAAGCACAGAAGGAGGTTAGGAGGAAGGAAAAGAAGGGAGGAAGCACAGAAGAAGGTTAGGAGGTAGGAAACTAAAGGAGGTAGCACAGAAGGGGGTTAGGAGGAAGGAAAGGAAGGGAGGAAGCACAGAAGGAGGTTAGGAGGAAGGAAAGGAAGGGAGGAAGCACAGAAGGAGGTTAGGAGGTAGGAAACTAAGGGAGGAAGCACAGAAGGAGGTTCGGAGGTAGGAAAGGAAGGGAGAAAGCACAGAAGAAATTTAGGAGGTATGAAAGGAAGGTAGATTTTTTTTGTAAATTTGTAACTTTTTTCTGTTTTTGTCAATTTTTTTCACAATTTTTGTTTTTTTCTAGTAAATTTTTTTTCTCATAAATTTGTTTTTTTTCTTGTAATTTGTAAGTTTGATTTTTTTCCTGTAAATTTGTAAACTTTTTCTCTCAATTAAAAAACAAAAATTCTCGTAATTTTCAATTTTTTTTCTTGTTAAGTTATGACTTCTTTCTTGTAAAATTTGTAACCCTTTTTCTGTTTTATATTGTGTATTTTACATCTTTTTTTGTACATTTCATGTCTTTTATTGGTCTTTTTTTGGGTAAGTTCACATCTTTTTAGGTAATTTTAAATCCAGGAGCAGAGTTCTTGGTCACCAGAGTTGGTTGAGCGTTCACAGCAGCAGAAACCAGTCGGACCATCAGACAAACAGCAGAGTTCATCTAGAGAATCGACAGATCAGAGTTACCCATTACACCAAAGCTGCTCGTCTTTGGAGGACCCAGAGAAAGCCACATGGCTTGTCGATCCCTGTTAATCCAGTTCCAGAAGTCTCTAGTCTCTAGAACTTTTAGGCGTCATGCACCACTGAGCAACTTTCATAGGAATGAACAGAGTAGGTCGACTACTTGATCAACTGATTGTGAGGTAGGAGAGATGGGGAGGGAAGGAAGTGAGGGAAAAAAGGAGGGGAATGGAAAAAGGAAATAAGTCTTCGCTTCAAGGGAATGAGAACGCCTCCCTTTAGTGTATGTGTGTGTGTGTGTGTGTGTGTGTGTGTGTTGGTCCTCTGGCCTGCAGCTTATCACACTGAATTCCCTGCAAATCAGATTAGGACAGACGGACTTTGTCCTGCGAGCTGCAGAGAGACGGACAGACAGACAGACAGACAGACAGAGAGAGACAGGCAGAGAGATGGACAGACAGACAGACAGACAGAGACAGACAGACAGACAGACAGACAGACAGACAGGTAAACAGAGACCCATTACCAATGGACTGAACTGTTTCCAATAATAAAATAAATGTTATAAAGGATTATTTGGATGGTAAGTTTCTCAGGTTAAAGTGAGTAAATGAAGCTGTGTAAATTAAACTGATCCTGAAGTCAACGAGTCTGGATCCTTGTCTTCATTTCTGCAGCATGGAGGTCATGTGACCCCCCCAGCGCCCGCAGCCTCCTCCCAGCAGAGCAGATAGTGCTGGACGGCTGTTTAGCATCAAACCCCTTCAAGAGTAAATAAAATTTAACAGGAGGGGGAGCAAATAAAATAAAAAAGCTGGAGCTGAGACAGGACTCTCCCTGCAGTGCCGTGGGCTGCCAGCTCCGAACTGCGGGGGCGGACGAGAAGGAGGAGAGGAGGATGGGAGGAGGACAATGAGGTGGAGGAGAGGAGGAGGTTTGTTGGAGGAGTTGGGGGCGTTTTGGAGAGAGAGATAGAGTTTGAACTGTGGGAGAGGAGGAGGCGGGGTGGGGAAAGATCCAGAGGAGCAGAGGGACAAAACTAAACAGTGAGCAGAGTTACAGTGAATATTAAACAGCATTCAGACTTCAGATGTAAAAGTACTCATAGCACACTGTAATAATTCCTGCATTCAAACCATACTCATGCTAGGAGTACAGTCTGTTTCTTCAATTTCTTGTTCATTTTTAATGCCTGGTACAACTAAAGGTACATTTGTTTAGACAAAAATAATGATAACAAAAATATTGGTAAATAATGGTAATAGTTTAATTTAAAAAACATGGAAAATGGCTGGATATAAGCACAGAAGTGAACAAGAACTTGAAGAAAACAAGGGTGGTCTACAGGTACATCTCAATGAAATAGAATATCATAGAAAAGTTTATTCATGTCAGTAATTAAATTCAAAAAGGTCTTAATTTATTTAATTTCTTCAAATTGTAATGATTATGGCTTTAATGAAGACCTAAAATTCACTGTCTCAAAAAAATTTTAATATCACAAAAGACCAAATATAAAAAGTATGTTTAATACGTAAATGTTGGCCTCTGAAAAATATGTCCATATATATGACTCAATACTTGATTGGAGCTGTTTGACTTGAACTACTGGAAATTGACTTGTACATCATATTCTAATGTGTTGAGATGATCCTGCAATATTTTTTCCATGACTGTATATGTATTATCAAAAAAACATCACTGAATCTTAAAGTATGCTGTTTATAATTATATACAAGATGTCTTAAAGGGACAGTACCTGTACTTTCTGAGCCAGTTAAGATAGTAACATTATGTATGGTTGTCTAAAAGTAAACTTTAAATATAGTTTCAGGATTATATCCTAATATTTTCTAAGGGTGCTTTCACAACCTGTATTACACCGTTTTAAACTCTGCTGATTATATCTTTGTTCCCGTTCGTTGGTAGTTTGTGAATGCTCCAGTCGGAGTCTGATGCACCAAAACAACCGCAGAGAGGGTCTCTGCCCAATTTCAAACGGACCCTAGTGTGGTTCCATTCACTGTGAACGCAATCCGACCTGAATCTGACCCAATTAAAGGAAATTAACCAAAACGCAGTGAGTTGTGGGTGACCCGAGCGGAGATGTATACAGATTATTGCATAAAGATGACATTCGTGTCCTTCAGTTTCATTCTGTAGGCTACCACTGAGATAAAGCTAATTTGTCATTGCAGAATGATCAACATATTGCTCAGAATAACTGAATATTTCCTTGGTGGGAGCAGCAGATGGTGGTCGGAGCATCAAGGCTCTCCTTCTCTGGTTCTACAGCTGTCCGATCGCAGCACATCATCTGTGGAAATAATAATTATCCATCCATTCATTCATCCTCTTCAACCTCTGATCAGAGAGGCCTTCCACCTGGACACACCATCACACACAACAAGTCACACTCTCACTCCTACGGCACATTGATATCTCTCTCTCTCTCTCTTTCTCTCTTAGTGTGTTGGACTGTCTGTGTCTCTCTGGTCTGGTTTCTTTATGTAAACAAGTGTCCTCCGTCTTTTGTACAGAATCTGTGAGAGGAGGAGCTGACACTATCTCTGAGATTTTTTTCTCCTAAATTTGTGATTTTTTTTTCTCGTACATTTATGAGTTTTCCATGAGTTTTTTTCCATGTAAATTTGTCTTTTTTTTCCTATTTTAAAAAAAATGTATTTTAATTTGTATTTTTTTTCTTGTAAATTTGTATTTTTTTTTCTTTAAAAAAAAATTGATTTTTTTTCCATACATTTTTCAGTATTTTTTTTGTATATCTGTACTTTTTTGTCATAAATTTGTGATTGTTTTTTGTCATAAATTTGATAATCCACTGCATTTTGGCTCATTTCCTTTAATTGGGCTTTGAATGGATTGACACATTGTTGACGCCCCGGAGCCTCAACAGGAGCTCCTTCTGACCGTTTCTCTCCACATTAATTTGGTGAACACTAGAGCAGATTACGGCTGCTAGAATCAAACGGACTCGCTTTGTGCTCGGTTCCACTTTGCTTTGTTTACATTCTTCACTGCCAAATTTCCAACCAATAAGAAATAATAGAAAACTCCACATACATGTCCCTCTGTTAATCTTTTTTAAAATTTGGTCCGCTTATGTTTCTGCTCTGTGAAAGAAACTAGACTGAAAACAAAACCAACCAAATGTGTCAATTTAACTCTGATTACTTCATCTTAATGACAGATGTCATGTCAGTCTTATGCCGACCCCTACAAATGAAGCGTTACCTGAGTTTTTAAATGTAACATAAACAACAACAGACACAGTTTGGCTGATCTCTGAGGGACGTAGAGGCTGATAGACAGACAGACAGGCAGACAGACAGAGAGACAGACAGACAAAGAACGTTGGTAAAAAGTATTTATTACCACGCTGCTGCTTGTGGAGCCTCACTAGAGTTTTGTTATTTCACAATACACAGCAGTTATGTCCTATTATTGTATGGGGAATATCTGATACACACCACAATACTTGGACAACACTGCTATTGTGGCGTGTATCAGGAATGGACAGGAATCTGAATATAGGGATCTGATAAAAGCCTTCAGTAACTGGAGTCACAAGAACTATCTCCTACTGAACACCTCAGAGACTAAGGAAATGATCAGAGATTTCTGCAGGTTCAAGGCCCCCTTCAGCCAGTGAATACCTATGGGGTGGACATCGAGGTGGTGCCAAGTTATAGTATCTAGGTGTGTACCTGGATAATAAGTTGGACTGGTCCCTAAACACTGACGCTCTCTACAAAAAGGGGCAGAGCCGCCTCTTTTTCTTAAGGAAGCTCAGATCTCTTGACATCTGTAGTAAGATGCTGCAGATGTTTTATCAGTCTGTGGTGGTAGTGTGTTGTTTAATGCTGCAGTCTGCTGGGGAGGCAGCCTCACACACAGAGATGCAAGGCGGTTGGACAGACTGGTCTAAAGAGCTGGTTCTGTGGTTGGAGCCAGGTTGGACACACTGGAGGAGGTGGTGGAGAGATGCACTGTCAAGATGTTCGAGGCCATCTTGAAATACCCGGATCATCAGCAGTGGACGGCTCCTCTCTCTCCGTTGCAGGACGGAGAGATACAAAAGATCCTTCGCTCCTACAGCCATCAGGCTGTCTAACTCTTCAAGAGCTAACAGACTCACTGGATATCCCTTCGGGGATAAATACAGTCATTTTGATTTGATTTGATTGATTTGAATGAATGTATTTGATGTATTGAATCAGAGACATGACAGAAAGACTTTCAGTGGATAACCCCACATGTTCAATACATCACAGTTTATATATTTCATATTGTTATTTTATTGTTGTTATTGTTTATTTTCTGGTTTTACAAAATTCCAATGGCATGACATTCCTCAAGCTCATTAACATAATTTAGAACGTGGTTTAAGTAATCACAGCTCAGAACTCTGATGTGTGTGATGTCACATTCCCTGTTGCTTGCAGAACTCTGGGAATCTCAGACCCAGAGACTCACACCAGTCAGAGACTTTCATCAGATATCACTGTAGTTCTGGACTTATTGTGTTGGAAAACCTAATAACTTCATTATTGCGATATCTTGGAGAAAGACTCTGCTACGGAGAAGGCCAGGACCTGTCGTGAAGCTGCACTCAGTAGAGAGAGAAGTAAGTTATCAAATCTGGTCAAAAAGACAATTTTAATAGAGTTAGAAACTTAAATTCACAACTGATTCATGTGTGTTTTTTTTCTGGTGTGCAGTGAGCGACAGCCGGACGCCGCCACAGAAGCCTGCAGAGGACGCCAAGACCAGGAGGATGAAGAGGAAAGCCAGTCCGGACCAGGGCAACCTGAAGAGGAGTAGGATCTCTGGTTCCGGATCCAGAAAGCCTGAGGAGGCAGTCCCAGACGCGGTCAAGGCACCGCTGAAGAGGAAGAGGGGACTACTGAGAGGTAAAGTGTCTGTAGGGAGAGGATAATAGTCAGAAGGTTACATTTAGTGGATTTATTGTTACCAAAAGCACAGAGATTAGTTTATAGTGATCTAATTATACTTCACTTTACTTACAATAACAAGAAAACTGCACTGTCAGTTATATTTTGAGGGAAACATAGTTTACTTTTGACATGTCACAAAATTAAGAAAGCCTCTGTTCAGGCTCTGTGTGAATCCAAGAGTTAACGACTTATTTACCCAACAAATGTACTTATTTAGATCCAAACCATCTCTTACTTACCTTAACCATATTCTAAAACCATCTCCTAACATTAACCACTAAATAGTGACTGAGAAAATATTTTTGTCGATGTTGATGACCTGACAATCAAGCTGACGTTCCTCTTTGTTTGTCTCAAATGCAGATGACCTCAACGACCCGATGGAGGGCTGCAGCCAAGATGTGGACCAGAGGCCCAAGAAGGTCGCCAGGAGGAGGACTCCCCCGAAAGCCACGGAGCTGAACGGTAAGGCCGGCATAGATGGCGAGAAACCGGGCGGGAAGAGGAAGAGGAAGGCTGCCACTGATGCCGAGGAACCGAGCCAGAAGAGGCAGAGGAGCGAGGAGGAGGAGAAAGAGCCCAAAGAGGTTCCCACCAGACAGCTGCTGTCTGCAGACGCTCAAAAGGGTAAGTATGCAGTGATTAATGAAAGCTTTGGCTTCACCCTAAATTGACATGTAAAGTAAGAGTTTATATGATAATAACCCAAGTTTTTGTGTCTCTGTAGCACAATTTGGGGCCAAATACAAGCAGCAGAAACTTCTTGGTCAAGGAGGCTGTGGATCTGTGTTTGCTGGCTATCGCAGATCAGATAAATTGCCAGTAAGTATCTCACACACACACACACACACACACACACACACACACACATTTATATCCACACAGTATGTTCAGAAAGTACTAACCAAAGTCCTGTTTATGTTTTTGTAGGTAGCCATCAAACATGTCCAGAGAGACAAAGTGCTGGTCAAACATGTGGACGACAGCGGGAACCGGGTCTCCGTGGAGGTAGCCGCGATGTTAAAGCTCGCGGATGCAACTAACGGACCAGTGGGGACGTCGGCCGCCATATCCCTGCTGGACTGGTACGACCTGGACCACAAGCTGATCCTGGTCATGGAGAGACCGGTCCCCTGCATGGACCTCCTGGGCTACACCCAGAAAAACGGAGGCAGACTCCAGGAGGAAGAGGCCAAGGTAAGCTACCGGAGGATTCTTCTCAATATGTGTTTTTAAGTTGTTTTTTTTCAAACCTCGGCACTCAGGCATATTATCTAATATTATCTCTTTTACTCTCTCAGATCATCATGAAACAACTAGTTGATGCGGCGCTAGAACTTCAGGAGAACCACATCTTTCATCGGGACATCAAGGTGGAAAACATCCTGATTGAGACTGGCTCCGATGTGCCACGAGTTCGTCTCATCGACTTTGGACTGAGCTGCTTTGTCAAGAAAGGCTCTTTTTTCCGCACCTTCTATGGTAAGATGTCAAGTTTTAACCCCTCAGTGACTACCTTTACATGCACACTAATACTTTATTTACCATATATTTTATTTCTAGTGTAATTTTAACAGTATTTCAAATTTAACTTAATTTGAATAGTTTGCATGCATGTAAATGCAGTCAGTGATATCTATCCATCCTAACTGTTTTCTTATTATGTCCGTGTGTTGCAGGAACTGCAGCTCACATCCCCCCAGAGTGGTATGTCCGGTCCAGGTACACGGCCGGGGCCACCACGGCGTGGCAGATGGGAGTGGTTCTGTTTGAAATACTCCACAGCACTGAGCCGTTTGAGACCGTGAGGTTTGCAGGAAGGAAGCTGAAAATATGTAAGTATCTTTCACAGAGCTGCCAGGATTTCTTACGGAAGTGTTTGACCATCGACCCCAAGGATCGCATCACCCTGCAGCAGCTCCAGAAACACCAATGGCTAAGATAAACCATCACACACACACACACACACACACATTTATGCCTACTTTCCACACAGCCCTGTTTACATGTTATTTGTCACCAATGCATGTTCTTCCCGTGTCACATGGGGTTCTCTCCGGGTACTCCGGCTTCCCAGTTCATGAACATAAAAAAAAAAAAAAGCGGTCTTATTTAAAATAACTGACTATGACTCGGGGGATGTAGAGTTATTAAAATGTGTTAGCTTGGTGGTCGGTGTGAGCCACTCTTCACACATACAAAGACACAGGGTCCAAAGTGAGTTTATGGCGGCGTCGTGATGTAGTCGTAAAGATTAATCTTTTTTGCGTGAGGCGACAGAGAAAAAGTTCACAGGAGTACGTTGAAGAAAAAACAAACTTTTACGTAAAATTTTCGGTGGACCGAATCGCGAACACCGTTATTTGTGAAGAAACAACTTGACAAGTAGGTTACCGTACTGGAGTTTTATTGGTTGTTTGTAGTTGGCCTCACAGCAAGAGGGTGGCTGGTTCGACTCCGGCCTGCGACTCTTTGGTGAGGAGTTTGCATGTTGGGTTCTCTCCGGGTTCTCCGGCTTCCCAGTCCAAAAACATCAAAATGGTCAAAAAAAAGCTGTGTTATTAAAAATGACTAGCTATGACTAGGGTGATGCAGAGTTTAAAAAAACATGTTAGCTTGGTGGCTGGTGTGAGCCACTGGTCGCACACACACACACACACACACAAAGAAACAGGGTTGAAAATATTTTTTGGCGACGTTGAGAAGTGAAAATTTGATTAATGCAATTGAGCTAAATTGTAGTGACATGGGATCGCAATTTAAGTAATTTCATTTAAAACACACACACCTACAAAGGATCATGGTCCAAAGTAAGTTTATGGCGACGTTGTGATGTAGTCTTAGAGATTAATATGTTTTGGGTGACGCGACAGAAGTACGTTAATTTGTGAAGAAACGACTCGGCAATAATTAAGTTTTATCCGCGTTACGTTTGGCTTTTTGGGCTTGGCTGGCTGAGGGGTCTCCGGAAGCAGCAGACTGGTCGTGTTATGGGAGTAACGGACACGAAACAAAACTGTGTAGAAACAAGGCGATGTCGTACATTCATACATATGAAAATAATTCTAATTCTTTTCTCTTTCACAGGATAGTTGACAGGTGAACTGGTGTATTGAATTAGACTATTATAGTGTACTTATAATAATAATAATGATAATAATAATAATAATAACACCAATAAAAGTAGTTTAGTAGTAGTAATAATAATAATAATAACAACAGTGTGGTAAAAAATAATAATAGTAGTGTAGTTATAATAATAATAGTAGTGTAGTAATAATAACAACAACAACCGTAGTGTAATAATAATACAAATAGTATTAAAGTCATAATAACAATAACAATAACAGTAGTTTAGTAATAATAATAAAAACATGAGAGTAGTAGCAGTAGTAATAACAGTAATAGTAGTTTAGTAATAATAATAATAATAACAACAGCAGAGTAGTAGTAGTAGTAGTATAATAATAATAATAATTATAGTATTTTAGCAGTTCCTGTAGAATGCCCAGCCGTCCGTGGAGAGGGGATCTCTCTTTGAATTGCCTTTCCCGAGGTTTCTTCCCATCTTCATGTGGAATTTGGTGGAGTTTTCCTCGTCTTCTTAGAGAGCTTGGGCTGGGTCAGGAACTGCCTCTGATTTGGACCTGAATGTGATATTAAACCATAAAAATAAAATTAGATTAAATTGATCTTTCTGTGAGCCATGGTACTCTTTCTTATTCTAACATCATTCTTAGTTAAACTAAAGATTAAATCCACCTTTTGTCTCCTTCACAGTGAAGGAACAGCTTTTATACGTGAAATTGTTACAAAGCTGCTATAATTATTGTCTCTGCTGAGCTTTACTTTAAGAGAAAAAACCTTGATATTCACAGTTTGTGATGAGTGACAGGTAGTTTCTTCATGCAAAATAGATTTTGGTTTTGAATTCAATCAAGCTGCGGCGGGTCATTTAACAAAAAAAAATTCAAATATTTATATTGGAAAAACAATACAATAAAATGCTTTCAGTCACAGAAATACAATTTACTTTTACCTTTTCCTTTTTCTGCAACAAACAATAAACAAACCCCCACCCACACTCCCACTCAGCTCTTCATGATGAACACACATTACTGGTTATTCAAGCAATCTAAAAGTTAACAATAACAAACACACATTCAATTGGGTTTTACCTCTACATGAGTGAAATAGGAAATAATGTAACTGTACATCCTCTCAATGTGTGTTTAATTTTCTCAAGCTTTAAAAGAAACATGATGTCTTTGAGCCACTGGGAGATATAAGGATATTAAGCAGACTTCCAAAACAATAAGGAACATCTTGCTAGTAAGGGTGTAAAAGCCATAATGTCCTTTGGTGTCGGGTGTCGAGTACAAGTGAGGAGTCAGGAATTCCAAATATAGCAATCAGAGGGTAAGGTTGGACATATATACCCCAAGAAAAGAGGACATAGTAGTAAATACCACCCCAAGAACCTTTCAGATCAGAACAAAGAAAAGATATGTGGCTAAGGTGGCAAGGAGAGCCATGGCATTTATCACATTTGTCTTCCACTCCCGGATAGAGTTCAGATAGTCTAGACTTAGAGAAATGTGTCCTGTATAAGACCTTAAATTGAATACATTTACATTTAGTCATTTAGCGCTTTTATCTAAAGCGACTCACAGAAAAAGGGAAACAATCAAGGTATAGTGTTATAAGAGCTGTTAGTGCAGCAATAAGTGCTAGTGAGGATTCTTTAAGGAGTAAAGTTGTGGTGTGGTGCTAGGAGAGAAGGTCCTCTCTGAAGAGCTGGGTCTTCAGGAGGTTTTTAAAGGTAGAGAGGGATGCCCCTGCTCTGGTAGGAACTGGTAGTGCGTTCCACCAACGGGTGAAAAAAAACAAACGCAAAGAGTTTGGATTGCCTTGAACGAACGGATGGCAGAGCTCAGCAGTGCAACAGGTAGCGAGTGGAGCTGGATGAGCAGTGGTGTGACGTGACCTTTTTGGCTGGTTGTAAGTGCATCACCGCATTCTAGATCATCTGAAGCGGTTTCACTATGCAGGCTGTCAAGCCCATCAGGAGGGCATTACAGTAGTCAAGTTTTGAGGTTATGACAGCTTGTGTCAGGAGTTGAGTGGCATGTTGAGTTGGTAAGGTCTGATTTTTTCTGATGTCGTAAAGTGCAAAGCGGCATGACCGGGCAACTCAGGCGACATGACTGGAAAAGATGAGTTGATGATCAATCCTCACACCCGAAGTTTTTCACCAAGACACAGTGAGTCAATTTCGATGTCAATGTCATGGTGTATTGTAGGTTTAGCAAGGAGGACCAGCAGTTTAGTTTTTGAGAGGTTCAGCTGGAGGTGATGTGCCTTCAGGGGTCATAAGGAGGAAATGACAGATAGAGCTGAATGTCATCTGCGTAGCAGTGATAGGAAACATTGATCTTGCCAATTGATTAAGGAGGGAGGTTACCTCATCTTTGAATATCGGATGAAATCTTTGAGATAAGGGGAGTAAAATTAGCAGATGCAAGGCTAGATAAAGAGCGAGTCACATTAATACCTAGATATTTAAACCCTGATGGACTAAATTGAAAAGGCAAATCTGACTGTTGAATATGACATGCTGCAGTATTAATGGGAGAACACTCACTTTCCCTAAATTTAATTTATAACTTGAAAAGATGCTGAAGTACTCCAGAATACTTAAAACAGCAGGCATAAAAAGTGTAGGATCAGTTATATACAATAACAAATCATTCACATGAAGTGATAATTTATGTTCAATTCGATTATGATTCCTTTGAATAAGGGGGGAGATCTTAATGCTATAGACAAAGGCTCGATAGCGATGGCAAAGAGCAAAGGTTATAAAGGGCCACCTTGGTGACATCCACGTCCAAGGGCAAAATAATCAGAATAAACATCATTAGTATGGACATTGGCCTTAGGGGACAAATAAAGGAGGCTTAAACATGGTTGCTAAAAGTTAGCTATGTAATTAACGTTACTTATCAGACAGATCTTGTTTTTATCATTTCTCTATAAGATGACAAAGCCACATGAGCTGAATACAGACAAGAGGGACAGACAAGTCGATGATTCAGATATTACCACCTGTACCAAGCCTGCACAACCTCATCCCAAGTTTATTGTTGTGCAGAATCGAGCCAACGATGTTTTATCCTTTCAACAAAGTTGGTTTGTAAAATTTCCATGGCTGCACTACAGTGCCACATTAAAAGGGCACATGTTTTCACTGTGCCAAAATCTATTCCAAAAAGTCACCATTTGCTAGCAAGTCAGAGCCAGCCTGTCAGTACAGGGTTTAGAAACTGGAAAAGAGCAGTTGAGAAGTTTTCAATTCATGCAAAGAGCCACCGTATATGCTCATGAAGGGAACACTGTAGCTTCACAACTGTCCACAGTTGTAGCCAGGCAACAAGACGAAGCCAGGAAGGCACTGCTTAAGATTGGTTCCATCAAGTATTTAGCCCGACAAGGGAATAGAATAGAATTAAAATGTGTGCTGCAAAGGAAGATGGAGGCCTCAACCTGCCAAGGGTGGACTGGTACCACTATGCCTTTTCTCTTAATCAGCTGGCCAAAATATATTTAAATATATTTATACTACAGAGGACCAAGCTCCAGGTTGGGTTTGGATTGAAAAGGAACTCACTGAGCCAATCCCGTTACAGGCTTTTATTTTACAAACTGGGGGAGAAATTCTATCTAGGAAGCCATTGTTGTTGTTTGCAAGGGACACCTGGCAAGCATCACATCGTCTCATTAGCATAAAGCATTGTATAGGAAATGTTTTTGAGGGGAGACGATTTAATGTCTTTTACACAACTGGTAACTAAATACAGAATCCCTAAACAAGACTTTTGGAAATATTTGCAGTTACGAAGCTGTATAATGTCTGCACAAAGAAAACTCCCCCTGCTACCTCAAAAAGAGTCACAAAAACTAGTACAGGGCAACCAAGGGGCTAGGGGTGTTGCATCTAAATTTTACAGTCTTATGAGACAATCTCACCCACCCAAACTTGAAGGTCTCAAGAGAGCATGGGAGGAGGATCTACAGGGCGAGATAACTATGGAGAAATAGGAGGAAATAACCGGATCCTGGTATCGAACATCTAGAGAGATACAGACCCGCCTGATTACATATAAAATCATCCATAGACTTTATTGGACTCCTTGTAAAATGGCGAGATTAAAGCTGTGTGAATCTGATTTGTGCTGGAGGTGTGAAAGGAGAAGGGGAACACTTTTACACATGCTGCATGAATGTGAAAAGACACAAAATTTATGGGAAAATATAATATTATGCATTAATAAAGGATTCGGGATAGATTTACCTCAGAGCCCCGCTCTATGTTATTTGGGCATAATAACAGACAGGATAGAGTTATCACTTTATCAACTCTATGGTGTAGATTGGCCCTTACTACTGGATGTAGGATTGCTCTAAGACACTGGCAAACAAGTGATAATTGTAGGAGTGCCTACATGAGGCTTGTGTGAGACGGATGATTGAAGGATCAGTGGAGATGAATTCTTATGTAGACGGGAGCTGTATCTTGTCTGGGACAGAAGTCTGACATGTTTTGGGGTGGTGACGGTGACGGTGAGGGAGTCAGGAAGGATGCTGGAGGTGTTAACCCTGTGTACTGTTACCTTTGTTGTACTGTTAAAAAGCAATAAAAAGTAAATTGCAAAAAAAAGAATGTCAGGAATATCTTTCCTCAGCGAGGCCAGCAGCTTGAGCCTGAGGGCAGCGATGTCAAGGTTAGTGTGCGTGGAGGTGACCTCCGCAGGAGCCGACAGCTCACTCAGGGATGTGGTCGTGATTTGTGGACAAGGCCGCAGTTGTGTCTGAATAGTATTGCAAGTTTTAGAGTTCTTTCCAGACATTTTACACAGTCCAGAGTTAAACTTCTCAACAAAAAGTACTGCGGAGTAAGACCAGACTAAATATGTGACCAAAAAGTGCAGATTGACAATGACAATTTTAATTGAAATCAGCACGGGCTTCCAAACTCACATCCTTCTCCATTGAAGCTCAGCAGCACCCCTAGGCGGGTCATTTTTAACCTGAGTTAAGGTAAAAAAGTATTTCCTCTGTCATCCTGTTGTGTAACATTCTCTACATGTCAGGGCTGACAACGAGTTTCCTCTTAGACACAAAACAACAAGACAAATGGAGAGATATGAGAAAGACATGCTGACATAGAAAACAACAGGCAGTGATGAAGACACAGACAAGAAGGAGAATCAGTCACTAACACTTAGAGCGTAACGCTGTCCCATTATTCAGAGGAACACTCTGCCACCGGACGCTCCGATTGTGATCCTGGAAACATTTTGAGGAACAAGATTCACTTTATTGTTTGTTTCTTCAGGAAAACAGAAGCTGCTCCTAACAGCTCAGTGTTTGTCTGAGTGTAAATAAGTAATAATAACTGTGTGAGTAAGTTTATGGATTAATTTGAACATGGTTTTATGGCTTTTATCCTGTTACTATGTTTACAAACAAAAAGGAACATATTTGGATGTGATGGTAAAAAGTGCGAGTAGATTTCAGCCCTCCACCTTCGTACACGCCCCTCTGTACATTTCTGCTCTGTGAAAGAAACCAAACTAAATGCAAAACCAACCAAATGTTTCAATTTCACTCTGATTCGGACGAAGCAAATGGACTGGAGCTGTGAAAGTGTCTTTAATGGCAACATTCACAAGCATGCATAAAGCCTCCTTCATCTTAATGACAGATGTCAGGTCAGTCTTGTGCTTATAAGTGTTACCTGAGGTTTTTAATGTAACATAAACAACCACAGACAGAGTTTGGCTAATCTTTGAGGGACGTAGAAGGCTGAGCGACAGACAGACTTGGTATATACTATACTTGGTGAACATAGTATCAGCGCCACAGAAGCAGCAAGACATGTGAGCACCTGTCACAGCCTGAGAGAAAACCAGCATGACACATAGAACACACACTCCTCTACTACACTATATGTGACCTGCTCCATCAATATGAGTCACATTGACCCCGAAACACATTTTTTGATGTGTCTGTAAAGAGGAGACTCTTAGCTTCATGTCAATACCAGCAACATTATGTTTCTACACCAAATATTCCATGAGAGATGCTCATCCAAAGTTTGACTGTTATCAAACGTTAGTTTTGAGAAAAAGGGCTTTAAAAAAATGATACAGATTCCTCCATGTTTCACAGGGATTAAAACACAGTTATTAAGACTAGACTCCAAATGACCACAATATTTTTGGATCAAAAGTGATACTCCACATCTGTATGTGAAGTCTACTCATACTGTGACACATACATGTGACCATGTGCATGTGACCTCGTGCACGAGCACATACACAACCAGTGATGCCGGTAACGCGTTAATTAGTAACGCGTTACTCTAATATGACCACTTTTTTCAGTAACGAGTAATCTAACGCGTTACTATTTCCAAACCAGTAATCAGATTAACCCTTAAATGGTTTCTGTATCCCGAGGGATACAGACATTTGGCAGGCTGTAGGGGGGAGGGGCATCAAGTATCTGCACTTAATATCATGAGAAAGTTTTAGGGGGGGGGGGGGGGGTCAAGTGCCCAAGTCATGTGACTGAATTGCAGCATTCAAAACTAAATTGATACATTTATGTCAAACTCCAAAATGGCAGCCTACGTGGACAGAGACACTGGCCATGAGGTAAGAGTTGTTATTTTTCTTGTTAATTATGTTTTGGGGGGATTTTTAAAAAAAAATATTGTTCTTTAAGCATAATTTTGTGTATTCTTGTTGAAAAATAATGATTGACATTTACACGTCTTTGATAAACAGGCATTGAATGTCTGTATCTTGGGGGATACATTGTCCAGATAGGGGTATAAAAACAGGCATAATCACTCTCAGATATACTTATGTTTGGAACCCTATACTCTACAGATAATCAATAATATAAAGGTGTTAAATATTGATTACACTTTATTTTACTCTTGAATGTGTATTACTGATTAATTCACTAGTGTACATATGTTTTCAGGGAATTTCTACCAGTACTTTTCTATGGTGGAAGAAAGAGAGAGGTGGCATCTGTTGTGTTGCCACCTGATGGTTCATCTGATTCAGATGAGGGAACCAGTGAAGAAGATGAGGAAGATGAATTATATACAGAGGGCCAGAATCAGGACAGTAGCAGCAGTGACCAGCTCAGTGATAGCTCAAGTGACGAGGCAGAAGAGGGAGAAAACCACAGTAAAAGAGGGAAGATGTTCAGGTAATGAATAGAGTAGTATAGTGAATTGTTGTGTAAGAGATCCAGTGATTTTGGTGCAGATATTGTATGTACAGCATATGTCTGCAACAAAACATGATCTGTTGTATGGTCATGTGTGTTAGTATCTCTCATTTGCACACACAGACACAAAGGAGTTTGTGTAAAATTATAAATAGTTTTGTGGTTAGTATTGGGGGAAGGTGGTGTCTATTTTTTCAAGATATATATTTTTTTTCTTTTCAATAGGTGGAGAAAAACTAAATTTGAGCACCAGTGTACAGTTACACCAAGTTGCTTCACTGCACCAGATGAGCTATCCACTCCACTGACATACTTCTCCAAATTCTTTGACGACGACATCTTTGAGACCATTGCTCACCAGACGAACTTGTATTCATGTCAGCTCATTGGAAGCAGCATCAACACCAATGCCTCTGAAATCAAAGCATTCATTGGAATGAAGTTGATCATGGGTGTAGTGAAAATGCCTGCAGTGGAAAACTACTGGGCAACAGATACGAGATATGACAAAGTGGCAGATGTCATGCCAGTCAAAAGGTTTAAATGTTTGTCTAGAATGCTCCACTTTCAAGACAACACAAGCTCTGACACCAGTGCAGATCGCCTGCTGAAAGTAAGGCCTGTACTTGACCACATGAGGGGGAAGTGTGTGGAAATCGAGAGTGAAAACCAATTCTCAATTGATGAAATGATGGTTCCATACAAAGGCAAAAAAGCTGGAAGTCTGCGGCAGTATCTACCCAGCAAACCCAAGAAATGGGGTTTCAAGGTCTTTGTGCGAGCTGGTGTGTCTGGCTTTGTGTATGACTTCATGGTCTACACAGGGAAGTCTACATTTAATGGTGCTACTCCAGACAAAGAGTTTGGGTTAGGTGGAAATGTTGTTCTGCAGCTGTGCAGCACCATCAGGAACCCCTCCAACTGCATTGTCTATTTTGACAACTTTTTCACATCCCTGAGATTGATAACACATCTAAAAGAGTCTATGGGCCTCAGCAGTTTGGGTACGATTCGAAAGAACCGCTTGATGGGTTGTACATTGGAAGAAGATCGAGACCTCCTACGAAGAGGAAGAGGCAGCTTTGACTTTCGTGTAGACAACGATGCGAAGCTTGCTGTTGTCAAATGGGCAGACAACAAAACTGTCACCTTGGTGAGCTCCTGTGCTTCTGTCATCCCTGTTGGCCAAGTGAGACGATACTCCAAAGAGGAAAAGAAGAAGATAAATGTGCCGTGCCTGAAGATTGTATCTGAGTACAACACTCACATGGGAGGAGTAGATTTAGCCGATATGATGATTGCCCTGTATCGCACTCCAGCCAAGTCCCACCGATGGTACCTGGGCATATTTTGGCAGATGGTCGACATTGCTGTCAATAATGCCTGGCTTCTCCATCGTCGTGATGCAGCCCCACTGGGTCAGAAACATCAGTGTCTGAAGGACTTTAGGTTGGATGTTGCCAAGGGACTCATCTACCCTGAAAAGCAGAAACGGGGTCGCCCCTCCAAAGGAAATGAAGACAACACACCACCAAGAGTCATCAAACAGCCAAAAGTCCCCAGGCCTGTGGATGATATGAGATATGATGGGATTGACCACTTCCCTATCCTGTCAGTGAAAGGCCGATGCAGGATGTGCCCGGATGGACAGACCTCCATCGTGTGTCAGAAGTGCAAAGTGAGGCTATGCATTGTCACTGGCCAAAAACCTCGCAACTGTTTCCACAGCTTCCACTGCCAATAGGCTATTTCTAGTGTAGGAGCTCCACAGGGGAGGTGTTTGCATAAGAAGAGGAATAAGATGTTTTGTGTAATGTTAGTAGCTCGTTTTTTATTCAAAGCTAGATTTGTTTCCAGCATTATAAACATGTTAATAACTTTTTTCCCCCACTTTTTTGAAACTTTGTATACAAGACATTACAGAGAGTAGCTAATGAATTGCTTATAATATGTTTTTAAAGTTTATAAATGAAATATTTGAATAAATGTAAAATGGTAAATTTATACCCTAAACGGACAATGTATCCTGGGAGATACAAACTGTAAAATGAAAAATAAAGGTCATATTTTGAAAAAAAATTATGAAATTTTGTTATTTTAGCCTAGATACATTAGAAAATAGCAATTAATTATTTTTCCAAAATTTTTACATGTGCTTGCCCATTTAAGGGTTAAAGTTACTTATCCAAGTCACTGTGTGCGTTACTATTTTTTGTCATTTTCCTTAGTAAAACGATATATTTGCTTTCTTCTTGCGACTCGGGGAGCGACGTCGATCGGCGGTTTTGCAATCTATTTTGCGGGTAAAAATGGGTTTGGGTGGGTGGATAAAATTGGGCTGTTTTCGGATCAGTTCTGCGGGTTTTTGAAGCCGAAACACGGGCACTTCAGATCCTTTTTCTGCGACCCTCTGTTCAGCAGGCAGCAGTCTCACTCACTCATTCACTCACACACACACTACAGCTCTGGCTGACGTGCCCCCTAAACTCACAACAGACACTCCCACTACCTTCAGGCTACGTTAAGTCAATCAGTAAGGATGACTATATGGCGCTTTATATCCAACACAATCATGATCTAGTCTGTCCTTAGCCTACAAAATAAAGTTTGAGAAATGTCTGCATGGAGCACAGCTGCTTACAGGTGTGCAGCTGACAGGTGTGCAGCTTACAGTGACAGTTTCCTCATCGCTACCTGAGCCACCATCCGATCCTCCTCCTTCAGTTTTTGCCCGTACGCGCCCGGTATCTCATCTCTTTCTGTCTTGCGATTCACACAGCACAGCTGGACAAAGTGGTCTATAACTGCCGTTTATATGCAGCAGTCAATATGATCGCTATTGGCAGTCCGGGGTATAAATGCTCAGAGTTTGTTTCATTTTAATATATTATTATATATAAGTTGTAAGCTTATGTTTTATTTAAAAAAGAGTATTTATTTTTAAGTGAAGTCAAGAAAGACTGTCTTTATTTTATTTTTTATTTAAAAAAGAGTATTTATTTTTAAGTGAAGTCAAGAAAGACTGTCTTTATTTTTTTTTTTATTAAAAAAAAAAAGAGAGTATTTATTTTTAAGTAAAGTCAAGAAAGACTGTCTTTATTTTATTTTTTATTTTTAAAAAAGAGAGAGTATTTATTTTTAAGTAAAGTCAAGAAAGACTGTCTTTATTTTATTTTTTATTTAAAAAAGAGTATTTGTTTTTAAGTGAAGTCAAGAAAGACTGTCTTTATTTTATTTTTTATAAAAACATGTATTTTTTTCAGGAAATTGTTTTTAAGTTTGTACGTTACTGTTAAAAATACACTTCCAATAAAATGAGTATTGGCAATTTAAAACTGGTTGTCATTTTTATGTTGAGGCGGCGAGGGGTTGTTGTCGGCAGCTGCTGAATGTAACTAATAAAGTAACTTGTAATCTAACTTAGTTACTTTTAAAATCAAGTAATCAGTAAAGTAACTAGGTTACTTTTTAAAGGAGTAATCAGTAATCGGATTACTTTTTCAAGGTAACTGTGGCAACACTGTACACAACACAGTACAGGCCTAGAAGCCCATGTAGACAAGTATCCAAAACATATGGAATACAATAATGATAAAATATGAACAAATATACTGTACATATGATGTAATACAGAATATATGATGGCTATTTAAATATAATACTTTAAATATATTAATATGAAGAATATTAATAAAATATTAAATATCGAGCCACATGCACACATGTACTTACACTTACTTACAAGTGCATATCAATACAATTAAAATATATATATACAGACAATGACCCTTTTAATATAATTGTAATACAGAATATATTTTATATTATTTCACATTTATTTATTATTATTTCATAATTAGACCGTCACATGCATCAAGGAAGTAGGCAGTCCTCTGGTGTTGCTGCTTCTTACACTGGATCCTCTGACAGAGTCGTATGGAGCTTCCCAAATGTTTTTCATCTACAAAATAAGATAGCATAAATGAAAAATCCAGTCATCACAAACCTTTTGGCTGGCTAAATCACATTGAATCATTGTTGAATGAAGCCTGATCATTTCATTTTCATATTATTGCTTCAATATGATCAGTGCAGTATTCACTGATAGACAGACTGCACGGGGTTCAATACAGCCCCATATTCAGAAACATATACACTGGAGAAATACATGTAGAAATTTAAAGAAATATGTACACACTTATCTATGCATATTTTCTTTTACTTTTTATGTTAGTCAGGTAAATGAGAGTGAGGCTGCTGTCCCCATCAGGCAGGTCCGGTCTTCCAGCTACTAAAAAGAAGGGACACAACATACCCTTCCTCCGTGCCAGCATCCCTGACTGGGAGAGGAAGAGCGATAATAATTTGTATATAGTTTGAAGGTCATTTGCACTATATGTTCTTTTGCAATCAGAATCACATTATTTCCAAACATACATATTTTCCATTGTGTATGTATTTTAGTTTGTATATAGTTTGTAAAGATCATTGGCACTTTGTTCATTTGCACAAATCAGTTTGTTATCATTTTTTTGTAAATCATTTATTGTTTGATTTCTTTTGCACTTTTGCAGTTGATGTTTGATATGTTGATGATAAGTTTGTGATATTTATATGTAGTTTCCACTATTTGTTACATGTTTGCATTTGTTGTTGTTTGTGATCAGTTCATAATATATTTCTCTGGAAAAAAAGCTTTGGATTCAGTGCCTCATTTATGACATCAACATTTTTCTTTTATTTCAGAACATTTTTGGCTCATCTACTTGGTTAGTGAATAAAGAATAGAAATTCTTAGAAAAGTTTTTTTTTGAGAAAAAACACCTTGAATAACAGGCCTACTATAAAAACTGGCTGTAACTTGCTGTGGAAAGGTTAGATCTAGGCCAAAATTTATTTGGAAGTCTAAAACATCCAACTACATCCTTCTAAAGGAAAAATAACAAACTTCCCAAGGTGTTGTTTGAGTTCACAGTAAAATATAACATTTTAAAAAACAGGCATTTTAAAAGAAAAATCTTGTATACTCATCTAATAACAGACAAAGCAAATGTAAAATGGGGATTTTAAATAAGCCGGAGTAAAACTTCAGGTTCTGCTAAAAAACAACAACATGGCACTTGATGCAGAGTGCTATAATAAGGTCAGAATCAGAGACATGACAGAATGACTTTCAGTGGATAACATGTTCAATACATCACAGTTTATATATTTCATAATGTTATTTTATTTTTGTTATTGTTTATTTTCTGTTTTTACAAAATTCCAATGACATGACATTCCTCAAGCTCATCAACATAATTTAGAACGTGCTTTAAGTAATCACAGCTCAGAACTCTGATGTGTGTGATGTCACATTCCCTGTTGCTTGCAGAACTCTGGGAATCTCAGACCCAGAGACTCACACCAGTCAGAGACTTTCATCAGATATCACTGTAGTTCTGGACTTATTGTGTTGGAAAACCTAATAACTTCATTATTGCGATATCTTGGAGAAAGACTCTGCTACGGAGAAGGCCAGGACCTGTCGTGAAGCTGCACTCAGTAGAGAGAGAAGTAAGTTATCAAATCTGGTCAAAAAGACAATTTTAATAGAGTTAGAAACTTAAATTCACAACTGATTCATGTGTGTTTTTTTCTGGTGTGCAGTGAGCGACAGCCGGACGCCGCCACAGAAGCCTGCAGAGGACGCCAAGACCAGGAGGATGAAGAGGAAGGCCAGTCCGGACCAGGGCAACCCGAAGAGGAGTAGGATCTCTGGTTCCGGATCCAGAAAGCCTGAGGAGGCAGTCCCAGACGCGGTCAAGGCACCGCTGAAGAGGAAGAGGGGACTACTGAGAGGTAAAGTGTCTGTAGTGGATTTATTGTTACCGAAAGCACAGAGATTAATTTATAGTGTCTAATTATACTTGACTTTACTCACAATAACAAGAAAACTGCACTTTCAGTTATATTTTGAGGGAAACATAGTTTACTTTTGACATGTCACAAAATTAACACAGCCTCTGTTCAGGCTCTGTGTGAATCCAAGAGTTAACGACTTATTTATCCCAACAAATGTACTTGGCCCATTTCAGAATTGCGGGTACATTTGAAGTTCAGACAAAATAAGAATTTTATTGAATTTTTTTCCATAAAACCTTTTTCATTCCCATAGAGAATACTTTAAATTTAACACTTCCAGCATTTGCCAAGCTTAAACATGTAAGATTTAAAATATTTAATCTGAAAATCATCGTAGTAACAGTAAAATCAGTCAACTCTGTTGCAGACAAATTAGGGTAAATATGTATAGTACTCAAATGTAATACATTTTAAAACCATGTCTTTCCTAAGAGAACATTTGTCTTTACATCCACTAATTCAACTTTACATTTTCTAAGATTATTTTTTCAGGAGTAAAACATTGACACATTTAATTGGAAAGTTGCCAAGACAGTTTGAATTTTCTCTAAATATTGCTCCAAAAATGAATTATATGCTTGGAAATTTCATGTATACTGAGAATGTTAGTTATGACACAGCTGCTGGTTAATTTGTCAACAATAAAACATATTTAATTAGAATTTTTTAAACGAAACTGTGTGAAAGAGAGTTGACGGCTATGTGAACAGAGTTGACATGAATAACAGAGTTGACAAAACTATGTGTAAAAGGCCAAAAACAGTAACTCTGTTATCATTGAAATTTTGACACATGTAACAGAGTTGACTCATTTTCCACCATTTTGTGCTTTAACTCCACGTGCTAGCTTATGTCATGAATAAAACCATACTTTTATGAATTTTCATCATATAATTGTTTTTGGTTTTTTAAATGACAGATTCACTAGAATATCATAGTAACAGATTTGACATATAATTAATCTACTGTTGGTGTATTCTTAACATTTTGTACAAATTAATGAGGGAAAGTTTAACATTCCATAGTTCCCTCCAAATCTTCTCTGCAAGAGGAAGTGACATCACTGGGTGCAGGTCACATGTTTTTATTTGAATGCTGTAGGGTTTTTTATATGGTTTTATAACAGATATAACAGAGTTGACTGGATCATAGGGACAGATAAAAAATATATTTTTTTAATGTTGAAATCCCATGTATTACAGAAAAAAATACTCTCTGCAACTGTAAGTAAAAGTATTTATAGAATTAGCACAAAAAACCTGCTAATTTTAATGAATTATTTTATGTTAATTCAATATGAACGTGTGAATCACAAGCTGAAGACAGCCAATAATTGGTGGGTGGGAATCATTTAATTAATATTCTACATATAAATTGTGCCTAAAATACACACCAAACATTATTATTGGTGATCATTCAATATAATAAGCAATATTATTTAAAACAGATCCAGCTTTTTTAAGGGGGAAATAATCAAAGGTTTTTCTGGGAGACGTGAAATGTACCCGCAATTCTTAAATCACCCCCAGTTAGATCCAAACCATCTCTTACTTACCTTAACCATATTCTAAAACCATCTCCTAACGTTAACCACTAAATAGTGACTGAGAAAATATTTTTGTCGATGTTGATGACCTGACAATCAAGCTGACGTTCCTCTTTGTTTGTCTCACATGCAGATGACCTCAACGACCCGATGGAGGGCTGCAGCCAAGATGTGGACCAGAGGCCCAAGAAGGTCGCCAGGAGGAGGACTCCCCCGAAAGCCACGGAGCTGAACGGTAAGGCCGGCAAAGATGGCGAGAAACCGGGCGGGAAGAGGAAGAGGAAGGCTGCCACTGATGCCGAGGAACCGAGCCAGAAGAGGCAGAGGAGCGAGGAGGAGGAGAAAGAGCCCAAAGAGGTTCCCACCAGACAGCTGCTGTCTGCAGACGCTCAAAAGGGTAAGTATGCAGTGATTAATGAAAGCTTTGGCTTCACCTTAAATTGACATGTAAAGTAAGAGTTTATATGATAATAACCCAAGTTTTTGTGTCTCTTTAGCACAATTTGGGGCCAAATACAAGCAGCAGAAACTTCTTGGTCAAGGAGGCTGTGGATCTGTGTTTGCTGGCTATCGCAGATCAGATAAATTGCCAGTAAGTATCTCACACACACACACACACACACACACACACACACACACACACACACACATTTATATCCACACAGTATGTTCAGAAAGTGCTAACCAAAGTCCTGTTTATGTTTTTGTAGGTAGCCATCAAACACGTTGAGAGAGACAAAGTGCTGGTCAAACATGTGGATGACAGCGGGAACCGGGTCTCCGTGGAGGTAGCCGCGATGTTAAAGCTTGCGGATGCAACAAACGGACCAGTGGGGACGTCGGCCACCATATCCCTGCTGGACTGGTACGACCTGGACCACAAGCTGATCCTGGTCATGGAGAGACCGGTCCCCTGCATGGACCTCCTGGGCTACACCCAGAAAAACGGAGGCAGACTCCAGGAGGAAGAGGCCAAGGTAAGCTACCGGAGGATTCTTCTCAATATGTGTTTTTAAGTTATATTTTTTCAAACCTCTGCACTCAGACATATTATCTAATATTATCTCTTTTTCTCTCTCAGATCATCATGAAACAACTAGTTGATGCGGCGCTAGAACTTCAGGAGAACCACATCTTTCATCGGGACATCAAGGTGGAAAACATCCTGATTGAGACTGGCTCCGATGTGCCACGAGTTCGTCTCATCGACTTTGGACTGAGCTGCTTTGTCAAGAAAGGTTCTTTTTTCCGCACCTTCTATGGTAAGATGTCAAGTTTTAACCCCTCAGTGACTACCTTTACATGCACACTAATACTTTATTTACCATATATTTTATTTCTAGTGTAATTTCGACAGTATTTCAAATTTGCATTAATGTAAATGCAGTCAGTGATTTCTATTGATTTTTACATTCAAACAAAACTTCTCCCCATCCTAACTGTTTTCTTATTATGTCCGTGTGTTGCAGGAACTGCAGCTCACATCCCCCCAGAGTGGTATGTCCGGTCCAGGTACACGGCCGGGGCCACCACGGCATGGCAGATGGGAGTGGTTCTGTTTGAAATACTCCACAGCACTGAGCCGTTTGAGACCGTGAGGTTTGCAGGAAGGAAGCTGAAAATATGTAAGTATCTTTCACAGAGCTGCCAGGATTTCTTACGGAAGTGTTTGACCATTGACCCCAAGGATCGCATCACCCTGCAGCAGCTCCAGAAACACCAATGGCTCAGATAAACCATCACACACACACACACACACACACACATTTTATGCCTCCTTTCCACACAGCCCTACATGTTATTTGTCACCAATGCATGTTCTTCCCGTGTCACGTTGGGTTCTCTCCGGGTACTCCGGCTTCCCAGTTCAAAAACATTTTAAAAAGGTAAAAAAAAAAAACGGTCTCATTTAAAATAACTGACTATGACTCGGGGGATGTAGAGTTAATAAAACGTGTTAGCTTGGTGGCTGGTTCTGGCCACTTGTCACACAGAAACAGGGTCGAAAAAGATTTTTGGCAACGTTCAGAAATAGAAGTGAAAATTTTATTAAAGCTATTCAGCTAAATTATAGTGACTAGGGATCGCAATTTAAGTAATTGTGAGTATGAAACAGGGTTCAAAGCGAGTTTATGGCGACGTGATGTATTCGTAGAGATTAATCTGTTTTGCGTGATGCGACAGAGAAAAAGTTCACAGGAGTACGTTGAAGAAAAAACAAACTTTCGCGAAAATTTTGGGCGTATTTTATTCATTCAGTTGCGGGTCAAATCATAGGTTTGCATGTTCTCGCCGTGTCACATTGGGTTCTCTCCGGGTGCTCCGGCTTCCTCCCACAGTCGCAATATCAACAAAAAGCAGTCTTATTAAAAATAACTGACTATGACTCGGGGGTTGTAGAGTTAAAAAACGTGTTAGCTTGATGGCTGGCGTGAGGCACTGGTCATTTTAGCACACAGATATTCAGTTACAAAACAAAACCTATAGCTGTAGAGTAATTTGTGAAGAAACGACTCGACAAAATAGCTTACAGTAATAAAGTTTTATCCATGTTACTTTTAGTCACGCTAAATCATGTTAAAAACCATTTCAGGCAAATTTAAATAGCTTCGGTTCTTACCTTTGACAATGAAAGCCGTAGAGTAATTTGTGAAGAAACGACTCGACAGGTAGGTTACCATATTGAAGTTTTTTTTGTTGTTTGTAGTTGGCCTCACAGCAAGAGGGTGGCTGGTTCGACTCCGGCCTGCGGCTCTTCTGTGAGGAGTGCATGTGGGGTTCTCTCCGGGTACTTCGGCTTCCCAGTCTAAAAACATCAAAAAGGTCAAAAAGCTGTCTTATTAAAAATGACTAGCTATGACTTGGGTGATGTAGAGTTAAAAAATGTGTTAGCTTGGTGGCTGACGTGAGCCACTTGTCATTTAAACTAGCTGTAATTTGTGAAGATTCGACTCGACAATAATAAATATTTTATCCACGTTACCTTTGGCCATGAAGGTATGAAAGGAATTCGGGGAGGCTATGGAGGGGGACTTTCCGTTCTGGAAAACCGCCAGACGACTCAAGAAGGGGTAGCAGGGCTTGGCTCAAGCTGTGAGCCTGCTGACCCGACCTTGGGATGACGTCATACGTTGGAAAGAGCACTTTCAGGAAGTCCTTAATTCAGCCAACACATCCACAGTGGAGGAGGCAGAGCCTGAAGACTCAGGGGAGGACTAATCAGTATGCCTGGCAGAAGACTCCGTGGTAGTTAAGAAGCTGCCCGGCGGCAAGGCACCAGGGTTGGATGAGATTCGCCCGGAGATGCTGAAGGCTCTGGACACTGTTGGGCTGTGATGGTTGATACTGTGGTAATATGGGGTACCAGGCTCGGTGGCTTTCACAATAAAAGCCATAGAGTCATTTGTGAGAAGCAACTCAACAAGTAACTGACAGTACGGAGTAACTGACAGTACGGAGTAACGGACAAGAAACAGAACTGTTAAGAAACGGGGTGATGTCGTACAATACATTCATACATATCAGTGTCATATAATATATAATACTAATTATTTTCCCTTTCACAGGACAGGTGACCTGAACTTCTCTATTGAATTAGACTATTTACATTTTTATTACTTAATAACTTAGTTATGCGAGAGAAGTAATAATCACAATAATATTAACGTAGTTATAATAATAATAATAACAGTATTTTCGTAATAATAATTATAGTGGTAGTGTAGTTATAATAATGATAATAATAACAACAATAATAGTAGTTTAGTAATAATAATAATAATAACAATAAAATCAGGAGAGTAGTAGTTATAATAATAATTATAGTATTTTAGCAGTTCCTGTAGAATGCCCAGCCGTCCGTGGAGAGGGGATCTCTCTTCGAATTGCCTTTCCCGAGGTTTCTTCCCATCTTCGTGTGTAATTTGGTGGAGTTTTCCTCGTCTTCTTAGAGAGCTTGGGCTGGGTCAGGAACTGCCTCTGATTTGGACCTGAATGTGATATTAAACCATAAAAATAAAATGAGATTAAATTGATCTTTCTGTGAGCCATGGTACTCTTTCTTATTCATCTTAATCATTCTTAGCTAAAAGCAAAAGATTAAATCCACCTTTTGTCTCCTTCACAGTGAAGGAACATGTGTTCAGGGAAACTTTTTACAAGTCAGTGTAGCATCAAAATATTATAAGCTTTTATAAGTGAAATTGTTGCAAAGTTGCTATAATTATTGTCTCTGCTGAGCTTGACCCTCCACAATGTTTGACAGCAGAGGAATCCCCCTTAACGATCTTTGTTCAACTTGAAATTTGAGAATTTAAAAATAATAATTTTCATACCACAAAAATCATAAAAACATGCACACATGCTAAAAAAAAGTATGTGTTTACACCTATACAGTACCTCTACCAATAAATAAAAAAATATGCCCCCCTATTTTGAGTAAAACAGTAAACCAATTCTGACAGGTGTGTTGAAATAAAAGCAATGGATTCCACTGATTAAACAGTTTTTCTACACTTTAAGAGGGAAAACCTCGATATTCACACAGTTTGTGATGAGTGACAGGTTGTTTCTTCATGCAAAATAGATTTTGGTTTTATATGCAATCAAGCTGCTTAATTTAAGAGGTTCAGTGAAGGTGGGTCATTTTTAATCTGAAGGACAAGTGGTACATACAGAAAGTTAAGACAACACAAGGGTTAAGGTAAAAAAAGTATTTGCTCTGTCATTCTGTTGTGTAACATTCTCTACATGTCAGGGCTGACAACGTGTTTCCTCTTAGACAAAAAACAACAAGACAAAGAGAGAGAAATGAGAAAGACACGCTGACAGAGAAAACAGGCAGCAATGAAGACACAGAAAAGAAGGAGACTGTCCCATTATTCGGAGGAACACGGGTCAGGGGTGAAAAAGGTGTTAAGTGTTTTCCACCATTATCGAAACATACCATCAATTAGAAATGCAATTTGCAATTGCAGACAGAGCATGCCAGAAAAAAATATGATATTTGATTTAGAATCAAAGTTTCCTTTTGCCAATTGCACAGTAACCAAGTGAGTTGAGTGGATGCAATAATAAGCCAAAGACAGGTTCTGAAAAAATACTGTATTGAGTTGAACATTGAATTAAAAGGCACACAATAATGACAATAACAATAGACTCAACATTTGTACAAGGACATACGAATACAAAATTGAACAAAGTTTCTTAATTATGCCCTGGAAGAATAATACAAATAACTAGAAAATTTTCTCTGGGGAAATTTTGAAAGGGCCACGGGGGCTACTGCCGGTGTGTGTACACTATGATGAGACTCTTCAGAGATTTCAAACTATGCCCTTTAACCTCAAAATGTGTGTGTGTGTGTAGTGAAAATCGCATAAAGTTACCTGTGTGTGTGTGTGTGTCTGTGTGTTTGTCTGTGTAATTAAAATCACATAAAGTTACCTGTGTGTGTGTGTGTGTGTGTGTGTGTGTGTGCGCGCGCGTGTTTCGTGCAATACACACCCATTATAATCTCAGAATTTCTCCAAAAATGATCATGGTCATTGAACAGGGATTGATAAAAAACTATATGACCTATCGAAACGCAAATTAATACACCGATACACAAGACTTGTGTCTACTGTTTAAAGTTTAAATGGAGTCTCTAGGTAAAATTATGCCGGAGAAGTAGACATCTGAAAGTCTTCAATTAATGTTCTTTTTTGCTCATTTTCTTTCGGCCGTCCCATTCATTTCAATGCAAAATTTTGGGCAGTAGAAAAAATGTTTCCGTAGAGAGAAGTAATAGCACACTGATCCCGATCAAACCGCACGTTTTGATATATAATTTGTCCTGCAACTCGAAGAGTCCGCAAGAGGAATAAGAAGAAATCCACAGTATAACAGTAGTGCTCTGGGCGAAGGGATAGTGATAATTTTTTCCTTTTTTTTTGCCTGGACCACCAGTGATGCCACATGTCTCAGCCTTACCCTCTTCTCTCCTTCAGCAGTCTGTTTCTTGGCCTGCTGACCACTGCCAGATGCTTGAGAGCTGTTGTTACGTATGCTCGTGCATCAAGTGGATATAAAAAAATCTAGCAATTATATAAGGCGTATACCTGCGTATCACTGCTACTAAAATGTTCTCTAGTTTAGCCTTATTGATAGAAAGTTGGACCACTTCACCTTCAGCCTTGCCAGTCCTCTCACCTCAATAGCATCCACACGTCCTGGAAATACGAGTTATAGAGAATTTAGAAAGAAGCAATATAACCAGTGTTTCTTTTCTGTGATTTACCGTTAGCTTTACAAGCTAAAAGCTAACTTCAGTAACAATATCTAGCTAACAGTAGCGTTAGCTAATAATTTTCCACCGGAGCTTTAGCTGGCTAGCAGCTATAATGTTATGTTCTCTCGCTGTGTTTAATGACTCAATTCATCAAGCTGTAGCTAACGTTAACTAAGCATATGTCAACAGAGCTCCTGGGTAACTTATACCAGAAAATATAAAAATTATTGAAACCATCACTCCCAAATTCAGTCCGGTAAATCCAACTTCCTGCTTCTGGTGAATTCAGTCAAGCGTCAGGCAGCACGAACGAAGCAAAATGCTTGCCGTTCCCGTTAATATTTCCATGCGCATGCTCACCAGCGCAAAATGTCTAAAATACAATAATTTAATTTAATTTTCAGGCTTTAAAATGTCTAAAATTTCATAAAATGTCTTAAATACTTCTTTGAAAGGTCTTAAAAATGTATTAACGTTACTTTTATTCAAAACAAATGCATACACTTCAGTCTCGGTTTCAATTTTCCTTCATGTCTTTTGTACTTTTTAGCCAGTTTGGATGTGAAATGGGGGAAATTGTATTCATTATAAAAAAAAACTTTTAAAAAAGTCTCAAATTGGACTTGTTGAACTTGCAGAGACCCTGAAACAGAAAGGATTAGATAGTGACTCAACTATGCATTCTCAAGTTTGAGTCTCATTCTTTTGGGTGAAAAAAATGAACAAAGTGACAAAAAAATAAGATTTGATCAATTTACAGTCCGAGTCAGTAATCTGAGTCTGTAAAAAGACTCAAACTTCCCAACACTATCAACCCCCGTTAGCTAAGTCAGGAAAATCAGGCTGATGTTGGTGCTACATGAAGTGGGTAGCCAACGTGCTAACGGTTCTCTAAGGTGATTGTCAAAATGATGAAAAACATCTCTATAAACAAAGAAAGGTAAATACTGCTTACAGAAAACATGTTCAGACTGCAGCAGAAGACCAATCCGGTTTAATTTCTTACAGTGTGAACTGCAAAAATCACATGGAATCAGATTATTTCTGATGTTTTCAGTCTGAACAGTCACTGGGACACGGTGGAGGAGGTCAGTGGATGGCTTTTTCCACTTGAGAAATTTCAAATGCTGAACTTGAGATGCTTATACATGCCTTCATCTCTTGCCGTATTGACTACTGTAACTCACTTTTCTTCTCACTCAGTATGTCCGCTTTAAACCATCTACAGTTAATCCAAAATGCTGCCGCAAGGCTCCTCACTAGGACAGACAATCTCACATCACCCCAGTACTCAAATCTCATTTCTCTCCCACCTTAAAGAATCCTTACTAGCACTTATTGCTGCACCCTGTAAAGCCTGATTTCCACCAGGAGCGGAGTGCCCGCGGAACAGCTGCAGTGCGGTCGCTGTTGCTGATCTCTGCCACGCTAGTCAATGAGACCATCCCCACCGGGCACACTGCGTAACATCTCAGCAGCGCCATCAATCTGTAGCACTTCTATTTTTGACACAAGCCGTTGCTAAACCACGTCAAGCTCAACAGAGCAGATTGCACCAGACAGGAAATCTGACACAGAGTCAACGTAATACACTTCCGCCCCCTTTCAAAATAAAACACAATATGCAGTTCATGCAGTCTAAAACAACTTCACATCAACATTACGTTGTGATCGGGGGCACCGGGTCTCAGTCACATGGTCTGAGAGGCTCGGCGACATGGACGATGAGTCTGATTGTTGTAGTGGAACAGTATACAATCATTAATGGCATTACACATTCTTTTTATGAGGATATACGGCCAGATCAACAGATCTTCCACATTGGAGACACAAAGTAACTGGATCTTGCGGTCTCCTGTACGTTCAGGATGATCGCGTGTTCTCGTTGTCTTGCGTGTATACGGCTGGTTGCTACTCTGCCATTACAGGCCCAGTGGGGACTGACGCTGGGCAGAGGACGGAGTAAAACTGCAGCCCGGCCGTTTTGCGCTTGGTGGAAATCCCCAGTAAGTTTGCTAAATGACTAAATGTAAATATAAATCTCTTCACTGGCTCCCTATTGCATACAGGATCCGGTTTTCACTCTAACCTACAGAGCACTGCACGATCTGGCACTGGCATATGTAACTGAGCTACTTCACCCAAATCCCTCTGCTCGCTCCTTCCGATCAAACAACTTAAATTTATTGTCTGTCCCATGTACCCGCCTTAAGACTCGGGTGATGGAATCTTTGAATCCATAACACCCAAACTTTGAAACTCTCTGCCTGCACCTTTACGGTCTGCGGTGTCTGTGGATTCTTTTAAAAGTCAGATTAAGACATATCTGTTTATACAGGCATTTAGTTGACTATATGTACCTGGTCAACTGGACATCTAGGTTTTAATTGTGTTTTCCTGTTTATTGTGTTTTTCTGTGTTTGCCTGCATACGGTGGCCCTGAAGTGCAAAACACACCAGCAATTCACACAACACGCCAGCAATTCACACAACAAGCCAGCAATTCGCCACAACGCGCCAGCATTTCACCAAAACGCGCCAGCAATTCATCAAACCGGAAAGGGTAGGTACATATTGGACACTGATCCTCCTCCTGATTGGTTCCTGCCTGTCACTTCTCCATAGTAAAACCAGTCGCCCCTATATATGTAGTGCGCCCGTATTGTGATATTTACGGTAAATTCATTGAGCCGGTCCAGAGCGAGCTGACATGAAGGATAAACACTTTACTGTCATTCTTTTTCCACTTTGCAGTATAAAACTCTTACCTGCAGAGAGGAGATGAAGTGTTAACTTTACAAGGACACTCCACGTGATATAATCAAATTGCGTCGCGCCGAAAATGTATTTGTTGTGTCGGCGAAATTCACAATACAATGCCCTTGTATATTCATTCATTCATTCATTATGCCTCTCCGCTTATCCGGACTCGGGCTGCCGGGAGCTGGAGCCGATCCCAGCTGATGTTGGGTGAGAAGCGGGTACACCCTGAGCAGGAGCCGCTGAACTGGCGACCCTCTTGCTGTGAGGCAAGAGTGCTAACCACCACACCACCGTGTAGCCCAGTAAATATTACATTACATTAAAAAATAATCTGTTTCCAATCAATAATTCTAGTCTAGTCTAACACCTTGGGTATCTTCTTACTCACAAACTCACAGAACGTGTCACTGTGGAATATCAGAATAAAATGCCCTTTGATATTTACTGTACAGTAATTATCCAAGCGCATTTTATTATGAATTTCGCCGACACAACAAATACATTTTCGGCGCGACGCAATTTGATCTAAAGTGGGTTGGAAAAATAATATACACCCACAGTCCTCCTGTCAGTCATAATCTAAACGTTGTGATTGGCTCTCCCAGGCCTGCTCAGCTGGACATCAGTCAGAATAACTATAACAAGATATATTTACTAAATATTTGTCTTTTGAGGCAGTAAAACTGTAAAGTATGGAAAACATGTTAATGATGCAGCAGAGATTTCTTGTTTATTTTTGATATTCTTCTGTTTCCTAGCAGCAGATTTAACCACAAACTGAATTCTGCAGATTAAATACAGCTGAGGTTAGCTGTAAAATGAAGAAATTCAAGAAGAAAGTATAAAGGAGAACAAATGAAGGGGATTCTGAAGTCAGTTACATGTCACAGCAGTGTTAGTTCAGTTTATTATGTGAGTGCCGTGACCTTTGACCTCCTCACTGTAGCTCCCTCAGCTGCTGTCCTCATGCTCCGTCTCTCTGGCCGACACAAACAGTCAAACTGAAATAAAAGTTGGTGTGCAGTTGTAATAAAGAGAGGTGGAGACTTTCTGGAGGCTTCAGACTGTGAGTTATTCCTCCGCTGGGATTCATTCAGCAGACCGGAGCATTTATCTGATCTCACAACAGAACACACGATCAATATTTGTCCCAGAGGTCGACACAACCTCCGAGTCTGTCCAGCAGATCTGCAGCTGCTGCAGAGAAACACTGAGCGAACACGGCTGGATCCCATCAGGTCTGAATCCACCGTTTCATTAGAATCTACGGAGTCCCGAGGGTCACAGCAAGACGTTGTTTGAGGAGAACTTCTCCGTACGGTTAACATGCACATGCACAGATTTAGTTCGTGCTGAACCTCTCCGTTGTTTCTGCAGAACGTTGCAGGTTGACGCTGAGAAAGCAGCTTATGTTTTGCTTTATCATGAAATAGTTTGCATCCCTTGCAACATTTTCCTCTTTTCACTTTGTCTCACAAGAAATTGTTTCTTCTCTTGCGATACTTTTCTTCTTCATTCCCTCTGAGTCACGTGTCTGTTTCCACTCGTAACGGCACAGCATCATACTTTATTTTACACAACTCTGCTAAAACTTTGATTGAAATTAGAAAAAAACTAGAACATTTTATGTTCTTTTTCAGACAGGGAACCATGATTTCATAATAAGAGACCATACATCTAAAATATGGCGGGGTTTTTTTTTCACTGTCTTCCTATTTTTTCTGTTTTTATAGCTAATGAATTTCTGTTGTATGTGCTGTACAGTTTGTTGGTGTGTTTTTACTGTGAGTTCTCACAGTGACTGAACACATCAGAGACACAAAACGTGTCCGGATGTTCTCCAGACTCCCGTCCGTCCGTCCGTCTGCTCTCACCAACATTAGTTGTGTTTCAGATGAATTATAATGCACTGAATTATGTAATCATCTCACAAAAATGTTTCCGGTTACGAAATGGTGTGCCCTAGGACAGGAGACTTCTTACGGCAAATAATGGCTGTTGTTTATAACTATAGGATTGCGTTTTTAATGTTTAAAAAAGGTTTTATTTTGCAGTGTGGGAGTCAGCTGCTTTCTGAAAAACAATTAAAATAAAGAGAAGTCAGTTTTGCAGGAGTTATGATATAAATAGATTTTCTAGCATGTAGGGCAGCTGATATTTGACTGAATCACTTGTTCTTAATTTGAAGACCAACCTACTCCACATGTCTTTGTATGGGGATGGTACCATAAAGAGCATTTTATCACGTTTTATCTGCCAAGACGACTGCAAACTTTTTTGCAATAAATCATACGAAGCCATTCACGACAATATGTGGCACTGTGGACAGACAGGAACATCTCTGATTGTCATCTCTCTCTCTCTCTTTCTCTCTCTCTCTCTCTCTCTCTCTCTCTCTCTAAAACAGTCAGAAGTAATGAGTGAGATTCAAGGATAGAAAAACAATTTTGTTAACTGAAATAAAAATGATAACTAACTGAAACTGTATTGTTTGGTTACAAAACAAACTAAAATGATAGTGAAAATGTTGTTTTCGTCTTTGTCAACTTTTCTCATACGTAAACCTTTTTGGTTGATATGAAATCTGTTTATTTATCTCCGACCAAACAGCTGCTGGTTAGTGAACCTGCAGGAACATGTTGGTGGCCCTTTTTTGAGTCTCGCACCCAACAAATACCCTGTTACAAAACAAAGTAAAACTAATCAAAACCAAACTAAAAGATGACTCAAAGATGAACTGAATAGATTTTGGAGGTGAATGATGAATTCAGTCCCATTCTCATGAACGTGATATCTCAGGAACGTCTTGGAATAATTTTTTTCGAGTTTTGACACAAATTTTCCTTTGGACTCAAAGGTGAACTGAATATATTTCAGAGGTCATAGGTTAAAGGTTTTCATCTGTACCATTCTTCTGAAGGTGGTATCTCAGGAACCCCTGGAGGAAATTTCTTTAACTCAGGCACAAATAAAACTAATCTAAAACTAAACATTAAAAAAAAAAAAAAATCTAGCAAACTCACTCTAAAAACAAATTAAAACTAACTGAATTTGAAGATTCCCAATGAAATTAAAACTAAAACTAATGAAAAACTAAACTAAAAGATGACTCAAAGATGTACTGAATAGATTTTGGACATCATCGTTTTAATTTCATTGGGAAATTTTGTTTTCAAATTCAGTTAGTTTTAATTCGTTTTTAGTGTGAGATGGCTAGTTTTTATTTTTTTGAAAATGTTTATTTTTTATTAGTTTTATTTGTGCATGACTTAAGGAAATTTCCTCCAGATGTTCCTGAGATACCACCTTCATAAGAATGGTACAGATGTTTAACTAAACCTAATAAAAAAAATAGTAATTCTAACGTTGGTGTGATGAGGTTTAATGTACCGTCAGCGACAGATCACTGCTTCGTGTTGACCTCTGTGCGACCCCGGCGTGACCTCCCGTTCCTTGAGTGCGGTTTGGGACTTAAATGAGATTTGGTGGGAAGCAGGTCAAGGTAAAGCCAGTAGATTACTTCTTCATGACTTATCTCACACCATTCACCTTTGTCATGCTCGTTATCCGCTCGTATTAGCCCGTTAGCATGAGGTCCAATCAGCTTAAGCCGGGCAGCGGTTGACCCCGGCGTGGCCCTGGCCCCTGAGCCGATTCAGGTAGAAAACACTAACTGCGTATTACCTTTAAGCTGACTCCGGTAGTCATATGCCGGGACTGAAAATGTCACCTAAACAAACACGCCACTGTGGGTTTCCCATCAGCCCCTGAAGTCACATGCTCGCTGCCTCGCTCTCCCTCAGATTAAGATGGCGGAGGGGCTTATCACAGATCAGCGCCGCTTTCCGTTAGAAAGGCAAGCGGGACAATGTACACAGAGCAGCAGAGTGAGTCAGTAATCTGTTGAGGAATGGCTCATAGTCGCTGCTCTCCTGTCCCTGACCCCGTGACCCCCGGAGCCGCGGCGGTGGTAGGCGCCGCCGGCATGCTGCACGCCGCCAAAGGGCAGAGCTGCTGCTGGTCAAAGTCAGGAAGACTGGGAACATGATTTATGGGAATGTTGGTCGTGATTTCCTTGTTGTTGTTGTTGTTGTTGTTGTTATTGTACTCCTGTAACTACACCGGTCCAACGAAATGAATGGCCACGATTCATACAGCTGTCTTGAAGGTTTATTTTCTCTCTTTCTGTACTTCAGCAGACACCGTGAAAACTACAATAAATAAAGACATACAAGTTTGAAAACATGCAACTCCCACTCACTGTTAAGTCTTATTGTAATGTCCGAAGCACATAGGCACAACAGAAATGGCTGGAATAAATGAACTACAAAATATCCATAATAAGACACATTAAGAGTGTAAACATCAAACAAATAAAAGGAAAGTTACCGTGTGCGCCACTTGGACCACATAAAGAATTGTCACTCTGGAGTTGCATGCTCTTCTCTACAGCCTTCTCTACTGCTCTGACCCATAATATACTGACCCGGCCTCACATTTCGACCTCACATTTCCCACAATGCCCTCAAATCAGACCCTTATACTTCACAATAAAAGTCCCTCAAAAGGAAATACATTTTAACCAAACATTTGATCTGTAAGACATATTTATAAACCTTTTAAACATGTTATTTATTTACAACTCCTAAAAAAGTTTGTTTAATATTAGTTTTAGATATGATACATACAATTTTCATATTATTCAGATTCATGTGTTTATTATTATCGCCTCCTTTTTCATCAGAGAATCAATCTTTTTAAACTTCATGCCTAGATGTCAGCGTGGGTTCTCTCTGGTCCTCCGGCTTCCTCCTAAAACGAAAGGTACAGTTGTTTGGACAAATATAATGATAACAACAAAAATAGCTGATTAGAGTTTAATTTAAGAGCTGATATCTAGGCATTTTCCATGGTTTTATTAATAATAACCAAAATCATTATCAACAAAACCATGGAAAATGTCTAGATATCAGCTCTTAAATTAAACTCTTATTAGCTATTTTTGTTGTAATCATTATATTTGTCCAAACAAATGTACTTTCAGTTGTACCAGGCATTAAAATGAAAGAAATTGAAGAAAACAATGGTCTAATATTTTTTTTCCATGACTGTAGGTTTAATTGACTCTAAACCGCCCGTGGGAATGTATGAGAGCGTGATTGTCTGATGTTTCAGCCCAGTGGTAGTCTGGAGACCTGTCCAGGTGTGTGGATAAGGTTAAGATAATGAATGAATGAATGCCCAGATGTATATTTTTCATTCATATTTTTCATAAAATCCAAAATATTCCACATATTCCTGAATTATTTTCTGCTTTCAAAACATGACAAAATTTTACTATTTTGACACTTTTCAAACTCTTCCTATTTCGACTTCTTTTGACACATTTCAGCCTCCAGCAGAGGAAGTGTTCGGTGTTAATAACAAACACATTACATGAAATATTAATGCTGAACAGACTGTTTACAGTTATGTTTTACCCCCCTGAAACATTTGAACATATTATAAATGTATACATTTTCATATATAAGATAATAATGTAAGGAAGGAGAATACAAAGGGATGAGCAGAGACAGATTGATCGATTATTAAAGAAAAAGGAGCTGATAAAATAAACTGAATATTATCTGTTAAAATATAATCTGAGATGATTTCTAGCTACGTTAGGACTCAAACATGAGCCATTGATAGAAATCTAATCTCTCTCACACACACATTTACGCTGCAACCTGATTGGAGGAAACTCTGACATGATGAGCGGAGCTGTAACTGTACGTGCTCCACTTTTAACACTCTCTAAACTTTATTAAACTCAGTATTGAAGCCAGATGTTGAAGTGACCTGTTCACAGAGCCGTTTTATCTTCACAGATAAGTTTTTAACACAGAGACACAGAGACAGAGAGAGACAGTAAGAGAGAGAGAGAGATGAGGTAGAATGAAAACCTCCATTTCCAGACGTGTAAAATGTAGGAAATTTTGGCTGCAGATTGACCTCGGTCCGGTCTGGAGATTAAATCAGGAGGTGGTCCAATGTCCACTGGTGATGTCACACTGTGCAGCCAATCACAGAGCAGTGGGACATCAGCCAAGAGTCAACAGAAATGACTGCACTCATGTGGTGTCTGAGCTACTGGAGACAGAGAGAGAAAAGAGTTCCTGACAGGGAAATAAATGTGTAGAAGGTTGGTGAAAATGTTGGTCGACATCTTGGTGGACTATAATACATGTTTGGAAACTTTTTCTGCCTCAACGTGGCCAGAGGCATCATTATTATTATTATTATTATTATTATTATTATTCTGTAGTCTGTCTGTCCCATTATAGTGACAGTGATATCTCAGGAACTCCTGAAGGTAATTTCTTTAAATTTGGCACAAATGTTTCCTTGGACTCAAGGATGAACTGATTATATTTCTGCACGTTCCATTCTTGTGAATATGAATAACACAAATGTGCATTTGGACTGAAGCATGAATTCACTGTACTGTGAGCCTGTGTCCGTCCCTTTCTCATGAACACAATATCTCAGGAATGCCTTGAGGGAATGTCTTTACATTTGGCATGAACGTTCACTTGGATTCAAAGATGAACTGATTAGAGTTTAGAGGTTAAAGCTTGTGATCACTGTGATCTCAGTCTTTACATTTAACACAACAATCACTTGGACCCAAAAATGAACTGAATAGATTTCCGAGGTCAGAGTCACTGCACTGTGAGTCTGTGTGAATGCCTTGAAAGATTTTCCTTCAATTTGACAGAAATGTGTGTTTGGACTCAAGGATGAACTGATTTGAATTTTAAATCACTTTGACCACGTAAACACACTTTTGGTAATGAATAAAATTTATATAAAATGTCTAATAGGATGAAATTATGATGAACTTCACTTTTGCATTATTCAAGGCCATTACTCAAAAACAGAAGAGGAAACATTTGGTTTGATCCTGAATTGTTGACACATATCTTGAAACTGCTGATTCCAGTTTTTTGATGAAGCTGCTTTTGGTAATGAGTCTGGACAGACGTAGATGTAAGATGTAGATGTAAACTGCAACTTTGTAGGTTGGCGGAAGCGTAACATGTTATTTTAGTTTACTAACAGTTCAAATATAAATCTTTTGCTCCCATGTATGTGTGTGTAATCTGGTCTGGTTAAGCCTTATCACTAGGCAGGTAAAGAAATATTTGAGTGGTTTTAGGGAATTAAGCGGTGCAGCAACAATTCTGGGAAAAAGTCACAAAGAAAAGTTTAAAAACAACATGAACATTCAGAACGCTCTCAGCCACCTGCTGTTCCCACTTAAGGATCAATAAGAGGTGTGAAGATAGATGGAAATAATAAAAGAGATAGTAAAGGTTTGAGTGACATGAGTTTCAGCTCTTCTTTGTCTGTTCTTCTGTTGTTTTTCCTTCAGGTTGAAATGAGGCTGACGACCTCGAGCTGACGAGACTCCTGACAGTCTGCCGTCGCCGCTGCCAGACAACAGGAAGTCAAAAAACAGGACAAAAGGTTTTCTGTTTGTTCCACTGAGACCTGATACTTTCATTCTTCTGTCTAATAAGCTGACGGCTGTTGAACCCTCAGCGTTTGTGTGTTTTCTTGTGTAGTTTTCTTGTTAGTTTTCTTGATAATGAAAATCATTATCAAGAAAACCATGGAAAATGGCTAGATATCTATTTTTGTTGAGTTTAGTGAGTTTATACTGTTATTTGTATATCTCTTGATGAAACATTTCCTCATTACAGATTCAACTGCATTATTGTTGTCACAAACAAAAGCTTAATAATCATGATTCAGTCAGCTGCTGTGGTTGTTTCTGAGCTGGTGACCTCTGAGACACTCCTGACCTGCTGCCAGTGTTTACGTCTCTGATCAACCTTCATCCACACAGAGCACTAAATAAAGATCAGAGCTGAGGAGAGAGAACCAAGCAGACAAACAGATAAATACAGTTAGAGGAACAGGAATCACTCATTTGTCTCTTTAAAGGTCATATAATATTCATCAGGTCTCTGTTGTTGAGTGGGCGTTCTGATATAATAGGTCAGTCCAACAGACTGCTCGCCTTCAGAGGGAGGAGTCCGGGTGTTCCCCAAACCAAAGGTCAGTCTGTGGTCACTTCCTCATGCCACTCTACGGTTCTGTCTGCTGACCAGACACTGTGAAGTTAAAAGTCGTGTCAGTCCGCCATCAGGAGGATGCCGTGATTCCGCCTCCTGCTGCACGACATCGTCTCCTGCTGCACAACACCGTCTCCAAATGCACGACTCCGCCTCCTGCTGCATGACTCCGCCTCCTGCTGTACGACTATGCCTCCTGCTACATGACTCCGCCTCCTGCTGCATGACACCATCTCCAAATACACAACTCCGCCTCCTGCTGCATGACTCCGCCTCCTGCGGTTTGACTCCACCTCCTGCTGTGTGTTTGACTCGCCCCTATTTCTGCAACGTGTTGCAGTCGATGTGGTCGAGTGTCACAGGCTGCAGTTGTTTACAAATGTTCATATTCAGAAATATCAAAATTCAACATATCCATGTGGTTTGCATTCCAACATTTATTCTGGTGGATGGGTTATTATCAGTGGTGGAAGAAGTATTCAGATCTCTTACTTCAGTAAAAGTACTAATACCACACTGTTGCATTACTTCACTACAGTAAAAGTCCTGCATTCAAAACTTACTGAAGTAAAAGTACAAAAGTATCAGCATCACAATGTACTTAAAGTATCAAAAGTAAAAGTACTCACTCAGATTGTCCAAATATATTATTGTTTTATTATTTTTGATGCATTTATGAAAGCTTTAATTTACTGTTGTCAAGGTAGGGCTAATTTTAACTGCTTAATATTATGTTATGTGGTTTAATTAATAAAAAGTTTAAATGTATTATGTTAATAAAAACATAATACATTTAAACTTTTTAATGTGTTAATCTCAACCTGAAAAGTAACTAAAGCTGTCAGCTAAATGTAGAGGAGTAGAAGTATAAAGGTACATAAAATGTAAATACTCAAGTAAAGTACAAGTGCATCAAAATTGTATTTAAGTACAGTACTTGAGTAAATGTACTTAGTTACTTTACACCACTTGTTATAAAATAATGATAGTAAAATGGCACCTTGGTGTATTCATGTGGTCAGCAGTTGGGAAGTTGTTGTTTTAATGAGCTTTAAGTTGAAACCTGGAAACAAAATAGACCTTACAAGTCAGATATGTTGTATTCAGAACATTTAAACATGTTGTTTCCAGTATTTACGTGACAACGAAGAGCAAAGGAAACACAGGTGAGAATGTGAAATATGCACCAAAACCTTCTTTTTTTTCCGAGTTGTTCGGACTTTAAAGAGCGTGCTCGTGAATTTTCCCAGTCTGGAACTAAATTTCCAATTTCTGATGAACGCAGCACAAATTCTCTATCTTGCAATATTAATTGAATATTTCAGAAATAATTGAGGGCAAGCACACGATGAAGCTGACAATAAAACTAACAGAAGTCAACAGAAAAGTTTATGTTCCTGGTTTGAAACTGACCTGAAGGAGTTCAGTTTGTAAAATGTAAAATAAAGGGAGAGCAGCAGAAATACACATGTTGTTTACAGGCAGAACCTGAAGCTTGACCCTGAGTGAGAAGAATAATGAGATCTTTCTATGATGTAAACATTGAACTAGCTGTGCAGTAATAAAGGCCGTGTTGTGGACGTGACGTCAGCAGCTCCTGTGGTTCCTCTGACCTTCAGGTTGTGACGCTCTCATTGTGTTCAGTTGTTTCATGATGACTGGAGGCTTTTTAAGCTCCTTGTTGGCTGCTGCAGCTCTTATATGAACTCTTATATAACTGGGAGCTCACATGGGCCCTAAGAGGATTCAAACACTCTGCTGGTTTGTTTTCTGTCCATCGTTTCTCTCTCTCTCTCTCGTCTCTTCTGTTGGCAAACCTGAAAGAGGAAGTTTCTCAAACCACTTCTTACTTCTTGAGAGTTTAGTTTTTGTGCTGATTCACTGCAGCTCTCCAGAACCACAGTTAAACATCTGTCACTGTGTTATTGAGTCTTTCTAACACAGAGAAGGAACCATGAAGCCACCAGGGACGCTATTTCACTTCACATTCACAGTTTAATTTCACATTTTGTCTCATCTGAGAACCGTCCTCTTCAGGCCAGATCCGAAACCTTCCTGCTCACTTTATTGTGGAAAAAAATAACTTTGTACTGTGATCCGATAGCTTCTTCACCAGCTCCTTTGTTTTGTTTCAGCCCACTTTCAATCACTATAAGTGCTGTTCCTCGTGCACTTATTAACTGATGTGAGAGTTTTATTACTTTAACTGCAGAGCAAACTGTCCATTTTCTCTCTTGGACTGTTTGCATCTTGTCCCTGCATTTGTGTAGATGATGTTGCAGAGCAAAGCTAATCATTGCAAACCAGGATCAATTTATCTTTAATAAATACAAGAACAGAAAGATTACTAATGCATGGATTATGTTTTTTTAAAGAGGCGTATCTTTCATGCTTGAAAAATATTGATCCAATCAGGATTCCTACAGCTTAAGGCAAGTTATATTTAAAATTGTTTTTTTTTATTTATTTTTACATTCACCACAAGTGAAGGTTCGTAACAATAATCCGAGAGGCATTTAGTTTTTAAGCCTTTGCTGCATTGCCTGGATTTCTGATTCAATGCAAATATGCATATAAGTACACATGAAATTGGCTCCGTCTGCATCTGGTGACATGAACGGTGCAACTCGGAGAGAGGATGAAGGTGGGGAAAAATTACAACTCAAGTGAGAAATTTGCGCAAATGTCACACTTGTAATTTTTTCCGTTTTCAGCTCTGCTGTTTCAGCTCTGCTGCACCAGACTCCATTCAGAGAAAAATCGTTTTAACAACAGTGTTCTTGTGATCTTCAGACCTGACAAAGCATCAATTTAGCATCATGTTGTAGTTATTTCAGCACCTTTAGATCCGTTCATTGTCATTAAATCACAGATAATATATTCATCTTGATTAATGTGTACTGATTCAACATAAAACTGGAGAAATTACATGAAGACATCCCTTAATTTATACCTTAAATTATCTACAATTTTCATGAAACTTTGTGTCAAAAAACGGTGAAAGGGTAGTAAAAATAAAAAAAAAACAATAAAAACAAAACAACAAAAAACAGCCTGTAAAAGTAAATAAAATTAAAAAAACATTTAAAATCTGTTTCAAAAAATAAAATAAAAAATAAAAAAGTTTATCAAAAATGTAAAAAAGTACAAAACAATAAAAAATAGTTTTAAAAACTCTAAAAAATAAAACTAACTGTAAATAAATTGTTTAAAATGGTTCTGAAAAAGGTATAAAAATACAGTAAAAAAAAAAAGTTAAAACATCTTTAAAAACTGTAGAAAAAAAGAGTAAAAAATCCTGATATGCATTGATTTATAACTCTGCTGCACCAGACTCCATTGAGAAAACCATCGTTTTAACAGCAGTGTTCTTGTGTTCTTCAGACCTGACAAAGCATCAATTTAGCATCATTTAGTTATTTCAGCACCTTTAGATCCGTTTATTCACATTAATCACACATAAATCTCTTTATTTAGCTTCACACTGATGTGTTAGTGAGCCAGCAGTCATCAGTCACAGCTCCTGCAGGAGGATCAGATTATTGATCAGATTATTGATCAGGCATGGAGACAATCTGCAGAGCAGCAGGAGGATTATTTCAGACATGAAGGATGATGTTGTAACACTGTAAGAGTCGGCTTTAAACACACCATTAAAACACTGAGCATCTTCTTAGGGCTGGGCGATATATCGATACAAAAATATATTGATATATTTTTAAATGTGATATGGAATTAGACCATATCACATATATAGATATAGTTAAAAAAAACTTTTTTATATGTATAAATGCCGTTCCTAGGGTTTTTCATATTAAGTTCTTCAGTAATGTTCGTTATTCTTTTTTCATATAAATATATTTATTTCAGAAAAAGATTTTATTTCATAGATATTTTTTTTATTTAAATGTGCACTTTATGGAGCTTTGATTTTTTTAAAAAGGTTCTCCTGTTGTTATACAGTATTTATGTTCACTTAAATAAATGGTTTCAATAAACTACTTGTGATATGTCATATCTGACTTTGACTGAACATTTGCTCTCACTTTGTGATAAAAATATCAGGATATATATCATATATCGATATTCAGCCTAAATATATCGGGATATGACCCTACTTCTTCTTATAACAACCGGCTGTCTGAAGCAATTTAATCCATTTCTTTAACCATCCAAAGCGTTGTTGCTCGAGTGAAAATCTGTTCCTGTGAGATCTCTCTTAGAAATTATCTATTATGTAAATAAAGTAGATTCCTTATTGACTTAACACACAAAATATGAACAGTAACATGAAATATGTTGAGCTGGAATGACTTTAAACAAGGTGTCATTAAAACTGGACGTGCAGCCCTGTCTGTCTCTTTAATCTGCTGCAAACAACATGACTTCAGACCTTCAGAAGCAACAGAAGAAAGTCTAATTTTGTCTTTTAGAGCTTAACCAGGAACTGTTTGGCCTTAACCTTAGAGAAGTGCTGACAGTGCACAAATTCAACCAAACCAAAGCTTTTTGTTCTCGAAGTGAACCTTACCATGTCCTGAGAGGGAGGGAGTTTAACGTCTGCGTTGCACGTTATTTAAAGTGTAAAGTCTTATTATTTGTAGCAGATTGGTGAGTCGTTGTCCTAACAGACTCTACAAATTTGTTTGCAGTATTTACATGACAATAAAGAGCAAAGGAAACACAGATGAGAATGTGAAAGATGCACCAAAACTTTTGCCGTTTTTCCAAGTTGTTGTTCGGACTTTAAAGAGCGTACACAGGAATTTCCCTATGGAACTAAATATCTGATTCCTGATGAACGCAGCACAAATCGGTTATAGTTATTTAACCTTTTGGAAATAATTGAGGGCAAGCACACAGTGAAGACAAAAAAGTCAACAGCAGTTAAACATTCAAGAGCAGGAAACTTTATAATCCTGGTTTGAAACTGACCTGAAGAGTTCAGTTTGTAAAATGTAAAATGAAGTGAGCTGTGTCTCCTGATATTAAATGATCTTCCTTTCTCTCTTGGAAAATGATTGAAAATGATTTTTTCCCAGCTGATTCTTTATAAAGTTGTTGGTGTAAATGTCTCTGTCTCTGTGCTGCTGCGGCTCATTTAGTTTGGTTGTGTTTTTCCTGCTGCTGCACATATTTCAGTGGCAGCAGCAGCAGCAGCAGCTTCCTGTTGAGACTCTCCTCTACACCTCAGTGTCTCCAGTGGATTTACAGCTCCGATAAGGACGGACTTTTAATGCACGTTGCTTCATTTCTGCATCATGTACTGTGGTGACCTCTGAGCTGTCTGTGGGAAGGTTAACACAGTCACATCAATCTGGGAGATACGGTGGTTAACGTGACCCTGTGAGTGATGGGAGGATTAGAGGCCGGTTTCCTCCCTCAGACTGAACATTTCAGCAGCATCAGAGCTGAACAGAGGTGTCAAAAGTATTCACATTTATTACTCCAGTAGAAGTATAGATACTAGGGTTTAACCCTCTATGGTACAGTGTTGCCCTCAGGCAACATACCCATTTTTTCTCATTTCTACAATGCATCTCTTTGAGTGATGCAATACTTTAAAAAAGAGGGAAAAGTATAGGGAACCAATAGCAATGCTTTAATTTGTCACATTAGCTCCAGGAGGCCATATTGAAAACCTATTTTGCAGACCTTTCCAAACAGCTTTACCATTTTGTACCACAAAAATCACTCACAACATAATTTCCTGGCCCTTTTTCATATATTTTTCAAAATATATTCCTACTGATAGGTGAGTAAACCTTCATTTTTGATTTTGATGATGTTTTTAAATTTAAAATGTTATGAATTGTACTCTGTTGAAGCTACTGAAACTTTAACACATGTTTATTAAATAAATGATGTTAAAATTTATTTAAAAACTATTTTTCACTTGTATGGGACAATGTCGCCTATAGGCAACTTCTTTTTTTTTCAGATTATGTTTATTTAGTCTATTTTAAGGCAAAAAAACCACACTTTTTTTTCGAACTGGCATCATAATGTGTACCATAGAGGGTTAAAAAGACTTCTGTAGAAGTGTCAACTCAAGCTTTTCAGTCAAGTAAAAGTATAAAAGTACTGGCTTCAAAACTACTTAAAGTATAAAAGTAAAAGTAATGTAAAGGGAAAAAATGCCATTAAGGAACAAAGATTAGGCCCTGGGGCCACAGGGGCCTATAGTGCACTACCCCACCTCCCAAAAAAAGCCATATTGACTATTATGATAAATTAAAATGTTAATGTTGAAACATTTGGAATGCACCTGTTTCAGCTCCATTTATGCACATTGAAAATGAACATATTTTAGTACAATGCTAAAACATTAAAGAACCATATATGTGTACTACTTGAGCATTGACATGTGTTTCATGGAGCAGAAAATATGATGCCTAATTGCATTTAAGTATTGTAATGGTGCAAAAAGTCAAACTACAGAGGCATGTTATCATGTTAGCCTTTACTGAAATGTAAATAACAGTGTAACTTGGTGGACGTCACACAATACATTTTCACACAATGTGTGGTGGGAGTGTTTGACAAAAGACCGAAATGAGCGACAATGCCTTGTCTCTACCAGGGACATCTTGGTGCTAGGCTACATACGTCTGCTTCCCTTGCTGGAGTGTGATGCGTGTCATGTGCAGGTACGATGGATGGTTCAAACCAATAGGGTGTCAGAATGCTATATGTTTATACTTCTCATCCAACCACAATCACTCTATCTGGATGGAGCAATTTATTTATTTATTTTTGTAAATTCTATTTATGGAAAGTTTTGTGTATATATATATATATATATATATATATATATATATATATAGCCAGCAACCACTTATTCATTAACGTAAAAAGAAAATGTACACAAAAACATGTCAATCTAACAAAATGCCCTGAATGTCCGCTCATATGAAAAGGGAGGGAGATTGAGTCCAGGAGGCGGAGCTTGAGGGGAACAGCAAAGTCAATATAATATGGATACATATCAAGAAAAACAGCAAAATACAGTTTGAGGTCTATCCTTTCTAATGTATTCAATGAAAGAGCCCCAGATCTTTTTAAACCCATCTTGGGAATTAGACATAGAAACCGAACTTCTTCGAGGTATAAACAGGAAACCATATCATTCAGCCACCTTTTGAAGCAGGGAGGGGAAGCGGACTTCCACTCCCTTAGGATGACCCGTTTTGCAATGGCCATACCGAACATGAGGGCTTGTTGTAAAGCAGAGGGAAGAGCCAATGAACTGTTGGATCACCAAGAGACAGTCAGGGACCAGTCTTCTGTCATATACAGCACTATACAAATTAAAAATATTAACCCAAAAACATTGTGAGTTTAGAGCAGGACCAGAAGAGATGCCCAAGAGTTCCATCAGCTGATCTACATTAATCACAAGTGGGAGAGACCGCAGGAAAGATTCTATTCAATTTAGTCTTGGAGTAGTGCAACCTATGTACTACTTTAAACTGAATGAGCTGAAGTCGAGCATTAATAGAGCATGCCTTTATCCTATTTAACTCTTTCGTCCATAGTTCATTAGAGATTACGTCACCGGTGTCCCTAATCCACGCCTCATTAATATGGAAAGAGGGGGTTGCCATAGAGAAGAGGTTAACTGATCAAGAGATCAGATGTTTGGAGGTGGGAGGTTTGGTCATAATATCATAGAAGTTGTATCCGGATCACATCTAGGCTAGAAAATGAGTGCTTGACAAGATTACAAATTTGCAAATTGGAGTGATTTATCTGAATGGAGTCATTTTTCTGGATAGGGGTTTTTGTGTGTGTGTTTTTTGAATGATGAAAATCTGTAATGAAAACAAGCCAGAATGAAATAGGAGTAACGAGGCTATTTTTAAAATGTAAGGAGTAGAAAGTACAGATAATTGCTTGAAAATGTAACGAGAAGAGTCAGCTGACAAAAATAATTACTCCAGTAAAGTATAGATACCAACAATTTCTTCTTAAGTGAGGTAACCAAGTATTTGTACTTCGTTACTTGACACCCCTGGAGCTGAATTTATTCACCTTCACTTCTGCTGCTTCTGCTTTTATTTATTGACAACAACAGGAGGCATCAGACTCATCACCAGATACTGAATGTTTGTGTCTTCTCTGTGGTTTTTATTAGTTACAGCTCAAGTGTTTACTCAGTCTCAGTTCTGCTTCTGGTCACACTGGAGATATTTATAAAGTGACTGAAGAAGAAGAAGAAGAAGAAGAAGAAGAAGAAGAAGCTGAACACGGGATATTTTCTACATTCTGCGTCTGGAAAAAAAACGAAATACATTAAAGATCCTTTAAAACAAATGTAAATTATTGTTTCCTATCTGTCAGTGACTGGAGCTAAAAATACCTGAAACAGGATTTACACTTTAAATCATCATCATCATCATGCAGTTTTAAAACTGTTTAGTTTTCATACATTTTGCTGCTGCAGACGAAATAAACTGACTAGTGAAGTTATTAATTGGACTAAATTTAAAAACTGATATGTGTCATGTTGTTATCAGAGGAAGGTCAAAGGTCAATGTTTACCTTCTATTTCAATCCATGTATCTTGCAAGAAAAACAGGCATGAAATATTTAACTCTACGTATAATAAATCTATATAATGTATGAGCTTCACTTTCTGAAAGGATTGACAGAAAATATTTAACTTTTTCATGATATTCTAATTTTTTGAGATGTGCCTGTACACGCTTTTTACACCCCCAGTTCAGAAATTACAGTCATGCCAGCCGCCACTTGTTCCTGCGATGCATGTATTTGCTAGACATTACGGTACCAACGTGTGAGAACAGCCTTCAAAATAAAAGCAGTTTTCCGGTTTAACTGTATTCCCATCTAATTTCAAATTGCAATTAAAAGGAAACCATCTATAATCAGAGACACATTCCACTTCAGGTAGACAGTGGACACCCTCAGGATGTCCCTCAGCTGACTGCAAGACATTCTGATTTATCATTTCATTAAAATCTTTTGAAATCTCACATATTCTGCCATTTTAAATTAGAGGAAAAATAGCAGATTATCTGCCATTTCAAAGGGCTTTTATTTTTAAATGATACATCAGAATGTCCTGTAATCTGCTGCCGGAAATTCTGAGGGTGTCCACTGTCCATCTAAAGCAAAATGAGTCTCTGAACTAAAGAGAAATGATTGTTTCCTGTCTGTCAGTAACTGGAGTTAAATAAACCCGAAACAGGATTCATACTTTCAGTCATCAGATAAGTTTTTATTTATTATCATTCAGCTCTAAAACTATTTAGTTGAATTCATTTTACTGCTGCAGACAAAATAAACTCCTGACGAGTGAAGTTATTTATTGGACTAACTTTAAAAACTGATATGTGTCATCAGGCTGCAAAGGAAACCACGTTAAAACTATGACAACAAAGCTGCAGAGCTCCTTAAACTGAAGAGGAATGATTGTTTTCTATTTAAACACAGACTGAAGCTCAGGATTAACTTTGTGTTTCAGAAAAAAATAAACTCCTGACAAGTGGGAACAAGTTGCAATATCTGCCTGCTGCCTTTAGACTGAGAGCACTATGAACAATCAGGATACTTTTTAAATTCAATTTAATGTGCAACGGTCCATATCCAACTGCTGTCTCTATCTACATTCTATATAATGTTCCTACCTTTTTATTTTATTTTAGTTTAAATAAAATACTTTTTATTGATTACAAAGTATGTATAAGACATTTTTATTAATACTACTACTACTACTACTACTACTACTACTAATAATAATAATAATAATGTTATAATAATGTAATGTAATAATGTATATTTATAGTTTATACTGCTGTTTACTATCTATTGTTATTTTGCTGCTGTAACACACATTCACCTCCTGTTTTGACACCTTTTTTGCGAGAAAACGTGAGAAAAAAACAGCTTAAGACTACGACCAAATAAAGTACAAAGCTGTTTAAACTATTCTGATATTCTGTCAGACTGGGTAGTGTGGGCGCGTTGACATCATCGTCTCGCCGTCTGTGCTTGATTACCTGCTGAGCCCTTAATGATGAGCCGCAGTCCTGCCGCCGTGACATCACGCCTCCCACGCGTCCAATGGCAGGTCGGAGCATGTCGGCCCCGCCCACAGCCTCGTCCTGATTGGCTGCCGGCCCTGCACAGCGGCGGCGTCGGCGCTATTAGCACGCCACCCATCACCACAGTGACAGGGTAATGAGGGGTTTGGGTCGTCAGATTGTTAATGAGCCAATCAGTCAGTAGATTAAAGATGAGGGGGCGGGGCTTAGCTCTTTATTTGTTTTCAACACATTGTTTCTGAACCACGAACCGCAGAGACTAAAAACACTCGGATCACATTCCCTCCCCTTTGTTTTCACACTCAACTATTTAAAGAGTGAGTGTGTGTGTGTGTGTGTGTGTGCAGGATTAGCTCGTGGTTTCAGATTCCTGCAGATCCTGGTTGGGGATCAATGACGACAACACGTCCTGGTGGAGATAAAAATCAGTTTTACAGTCTGATGGAAACATTTTAAACACAATAATAACAAACAACTGGAGAAATGTGATCCACCATGAAAGAGATTTATTACAATATTTAAGATTTATTGCTATAAATATTGCAGGAATGTTACACAACCTTCTGATTCGGGAGGCTTCTGTTGTTATTATTAGGCTACTACAATAGAAATATCATATGAATATTAAAGGTTTATTACAGGAACATGATACAGATGTTTATTTTAATTCAGGGCTGGGATAGAAAACAATAACAATAATTTTCCTCAATATAATAAATGTTTGATTGGAAGTGTTTTCATGATGTTTTTGTTGTTAAACTTTAATTAACTTCTGACACTTTGACCCAAAATGTTGTTAATCACAGTTTAATGAACTCGTTCAACACACTCCCACTCTGTTTGTGTGTGTGTGTGTGCCCTCAGTCATTCCCAGCATGCTTTGAGGTGAAGCTGAAACAACAGAACAACAAGCTGCTGTTGGGGAATAAAAAATAAATATTAAAGCTTCTTTAGTTCAGCGACGAAAAACAAAAAGTCATCAAACTTTCTGTTTTATTATTATTATTATTATTATTATTATTTTTTAGATCTCTTTAAATATATGTATGTATGTAGTTAGTTTAGTCAGATCAAACCGGGCAGGAAACAGGATGAATGCAAAAAAAATGTATTTATTTACAAAAGAGAACTGACTCAAACAAAAATCACAAAATGAAACCCGAGATTCAACATTCAACTAAATTAAACTGAGACAAATAAAAATCAAACAAAAAAAGTTGAACATGTACTGAACTAAGGATGGAACATTATACACCAATGATGGAAATAGAACCAAAGGCCTTTTCACAAAATCAATATGCAGTCATGGAAAAAATGATTAGCCAACCCTTGTTTTCTTAATTTTCTTGTTAATATTAAGAGCTGGTACAACTAAAGGTACATTTTTTTGGACAAATATCATGACAAAAATAGCTGATAGGAGTTGATAGATGAAGAGATGATATCTAAACATTTTCCATGGTTTTCTGGAAAATAAACAAAATCATTACCAAGAAAACCATGGATGTCATGAATGTCTAGATATCAGCTTTTGAATGGTCCAGTCAGGTCAGATGTCAGAGGTTGTCCTGTTGGCGGCCCGTGTTGCAGCATTGGAGCTTCACCTGCAGCTCGTCGTGTTGACACCTTGTGGCTCCACATGTTGAAAGCTGCTGGTGGAGTCAGTTGTTCTTGAGGTCAGGTAGTTCTGCAAAACGCTGCAGTGTTTACGGGATGAGCCGAGCCGGTTGGCTAACAACACGCCAAACAGGAAGTTGCGGGTTTTTCAAAGCAGCGTCCGTTACAGACACAAGTCCTGAGAGTGTGTTCTCAGCTCCGCCCGCTTGGCGTCAGCGAGAGGAAACGGTTACCTAACGGCGGCGAGCGGCGATCATTCAGATCCTTTACAGGAACAATCAGCAGCGTTATGTCACATCATACAATCCAAAGATCTTAATGCTCTTACAGCCTCACCAGCCTGCCAGCCTCGCCACGCTGCCACGCTGCCACGCTGCCATGATGTGACGTTTATATCCTCGAATTAAAAGTCCAGAGTCCAAACGGAGCAAAGTGCAGCTCTGCTCACTTCTCAGGGTTTCACACGAGTTCTGTTTATATAAACAATCTCTGAACTCTGAGCTGCAGAAACTGTTTTATAACTCACAGAGCTTTATTTTGAAGGTCTCAAACAAACATCACAGAACTTTATTGTGAAGATCCCAAACAAACATCACAGAACTTTATTGTGGAGATCCCAAACAAACATCACAGAGCTTTATTGTGAAGGTCCCAAACAAAACATCACAGAGCTCAATTCTGAACGTCCAAACAAACATCACAGAGCTTTATTCTAAAGAGCTGCAGCCAGTGGTGGCCCTACACAGGGGCGTACAGTGAAGCAGGCCCCCTGCTGTGGCCCCTGTGTAAAATTAATAATAAAATTATCAATTTATAACGATAAATGATGGGAACAATTCTTACACAATGTTTATTAGTTTTCAACAGGTAGGACAAAAACACAAAACAAACAAACAAACAAACAAGCAAACAAACATTTGGCTCACATACAGTAGTGTTAAAAAATAATAGCAGTCCAATGTGACTAACCAGATTAATCTAGGTTTTTAGTATATTTTTACAACTAACTTTCAACTAATTGCCCAATTGCACAGCCTGAAGAGCGTGCATATCACGAATGCTGGGTCTTGTTGGTTTTCTGAGAAACTACTACACCTACTGGTACCTTGTTTGCCATGTAGCAATAAAAAATATACTAAAAACCTGGATTAATCTAGTTAGTCACATTGGACTGCTATTATATTGAACACTACTGTACATATTCAAATCCAAATCCATACATCCAGGCACAAGATTCAGGGCACATCCTATACAAGTAAGAATAAATTCACAACAAATAAGTCAAATGAAGGAATATAGAAGTAAAAGTAAATCAAATAAATGGTAAGACAGTGTCCCAATTGAAGCAGAGCACTCTGAGCTATGATAAAAAACCCTCTTGTGAGAATGGAAACATTCAAACAGACATATGACAAAAAGGGTTCACATGTTTTATGAAAGGCATCGTCGTTGCTGTGAAGTTTACATGTCAAATAGTCCAGCACAACATATTCAAGTATAACCCTTTGCCACTGAGTCTAAGATGAAGTTTTATATGTGATCCAATTCAAAAGAATACTCTTTCTATCACAGAAAGCAAGCGTCTGATAAAGTGTTCTCTGTCAGTGATGGACATATTAGGTGAAACAAGTAAGTTGTCTCAGTTGATAGAGTGGTCACCCACTGATCAGAAGGTCGGTGGTTCGATTCCTGACCATGGCAGCCCACATGTCAAAGTATCCTTGGGCAAGATACTGAACCAAAATGCCTCGGCCACCAGCATGAGTGTTTGTGTGAACGGGTGAATGAGTGTAGTCTGTAGTGTAAAGCGATTTGGATAAAAGCGCTAAGTGCAGTCCATTTACCAATTCAACTATTGTTGTTGATAGATAGGATTTGATTAATTTCCTGCCCTATTATCTGCCAAAACTGCTGTACTTCTCTATAGTACCACAAACAATGTGTCAGACTATCAGTTTCTATCTTACACTTGGGACACAATGGCATTAGGGTTATATTTATGACGTTGAGACGGAGATATATGAACCCTGTGAAGGAGTTTCAGTTGCACAGCTCTCACGCGGTTACAAACATTCATTGTTTTAGCACTTTTCCAAGCGTCATTCCATTCAACATCTGTTATCCGAACATTAAGCTCTCTTTCCCTTAAGCCCTTCAGAGAGGAGGTGTTTGTAATGTTATAATCCTTAAGGATCTTATAGAATAAGCTAATAGAACTATCAGATCTTTTGCAAAAAGAGCTGTCTCTCTAGGCGTGAGATATCCTGACACTGAAGGATTGAGGTATCTTATGTGACAAAATATCATATTTGCTTTTCAACTGACTAAAAGACATCATGGTAGAGCCTTCCAGTAGTTTATGCAAAGTAGGTATTCCTTTGTTTACCCAGACCGGGAAGTTATTGTCCATTAGTCCAGGGGGGAAGTCAGGATTGTCACATATTGGAGTGAATATAAATTAGATGATTAAATAGGCTAAAATAAAGGTTTTGAATGCTTAAATATCAGAATTGTCTAGAACGCTACTGTCTGCAGCAGAACGAGACACTTTAGATGAGAAACGAAGGGAGAAGCTGTTAGTTGAGGAGTTCAGAGTTTCTCTGAGTTACGTTTCCTTCCTCAAAAAGCAGAAACATCTGCAGAGCTGACCTTTAAAATGTTGCTGTTTATCCATACTGGCTGCTTCCTGCTTCTGTAATCTTCAACATCTAAAACTGGAAACATTAATATTAATTTAAGGGGATTATCATCAACGTCTGAACGTCTACTCTGATCTATTTACGACTGTATTCATCTTATATCTACATGTACCTCTTGTTCATTGTTTTCATAGTTTCCATCTCTTTAACTGTCACTGCACTTTATTAATACTGATCTATTTGAACTACCTGCTGCTAAACTTAATGTATTTATTTATATATTCCTCCACATACACACATACTTTGCACTTTACTGCCTTTTTGCACGTCTGGTTAGATGCTGAACTGCATTTCATTGTCTAAGTACCTGAACTCTCTCATTTTAAAGAATGATGTCTGTTGTATTTTTAATATGTTGTCTTTTTTGTACAGCTGTTACCTTGGCCAGGTCCATTTTTTCTTTTATTCCAATGGGACTTTCTGGTAAAATAAACATGGAGAGTGGCTTTAGTCCTCAGCCTGGTAATTGTTAAACCCGAAGCTCCCGAACGTCAACGATTCACAGAATAAACAGAGATCCTGGTGGTCATGTGAGGAAAGACAGTGATGGAATGTAACTAAGTACATTTACTCAAGTACTGTAAAGTACAATTTTGAGGTACTTCCATTTTATCTAACTTTATACTTCTACTCCACTACATTTTCAGGCAAATATTGTACTTTTTACTCCACTACATTTAGGTGACAGCTTTAGTTACTTTTCAGGTCGAGATTTAACATAAAAGACATGATCCATTTAAAGGGATTTGACATTTAAAAAAAAGTTAACTTCATAACAGTATATTGAGTAGTTAAAATGAGCCCTTACTTAATTAAATTAAATTAAATTACATAAATGCATCAATAATAATAATGTAATGTATTTAGAGAAACATTACAACTAACAATCTGAGTGGATCCATTCTGCGTAAAGAGTACTTTTACTTTTGAACTTTAAATACTGTTGATACTTTTGTACTTTTACTTCAGTAAGTTTTGAATGCAGGACTTTTACTGTAGTGGAGTCATTTCACAGTGTGGTGTTAGTACTTTTACTGAAGTAAGAGATTTGAATACTTCTTCCACCACTGAGGAAAGATAACAGGAAACACTCACAGGAGTGAGGAGGAGGAGTTTGGAAACGGACCGAGGTGGTTCTGGTCCAGACAACGATTGGAGCGACCAAACCAACCGGAACGAGGAATTAACGATGAATGATGCTATCCTCTGACTGATCAGCTTCAGACTGAACATCCTGAACTGCTTCTTCCTGTTTAACACTGAGATGAGGGAGGATGATATCTTCAGTTTTTACTTTAGTTTGTTCATGAAGGTGTCTTCTCAAACTGCTGAAGTGTTTGTCTCTGTGTTTCTCAGAACCATTGTTACGGCTCCACTTGGGGTTTTATTTCCCAGCTTAAAGCTCTAAACCTGAACCAGAACAAAAGAAGGTCAGCTGGCAGAAATGAAAACCAGACCAGACTCATACTGCCAAAACATGTAAAACTGAACTATGAAACAAAGCCACGAAGAAATGGGCCGACAGTCACATCTTCCCCAAACAAAGAGGAACAAATGGGATAAAAACTACAGAAAATTACCAAAAAAAACAAACAAAGAAATAAAAGAACTTATAAAAGGAGACAAAAAATGTAAAAAAAAATACACAAAATGACAAAAAAAAGACATAAAATAACAAAAAAAAAACATGACTAAAAAAAATACATAAAATGACCCCAAAAGACATAAAATGACCCAAAAAATACACATGACTAAAAAATTTGATTAAATGACCCCAACCCCCCCCCCCCCCCCATAAAATTACTTAAAAAATACATAAAATGACCCAAAAAAAAGACATAAAATGACTCAAAAAGACATAAAATGACTAAAAAATACATAAAATGACCCAAAAAGACATAAACTGATTAAAAAAATAAATTAAAAAAAGACCAAAAAAAAAAAGACATAAAAGGACTGAAAAGGCATACACACAAATGAACAAACAGTGAAACAGACACAGGTTCAGCTTGGACCAGACGGATCATCAAGCAGCAGGAAGCACCATATAGACCAATTATTCATATACAAACACTGACAGAAAATTCGTCAATTTCGTAGCTTGATTGCAGACTTTCCTGAAACTGTTTTCAGCTTTGGTCATTTTAAACAGTATTTTACTCATTATATTTTACACATTATCTTGTCTGTTATCTGTATTTTTAATTTGTATTTCTGTGCTGTCTGTAAATGAACTCGTTGTCACTGTAAATGAGGTAAACCTCAGAGTCTTACTAGTTTAACCCTCCTGTTCTGTTCGTTTCTCAGGAACAGCAGTAATGTTGTTTGGTCAGTTTGACCCGGGGCATGTTTAGTTATCCAAAAGTGTCAGAAACAAATAAATCCCAATAAACATTGCTTATGTTCTATTAATAACTCGATTATGAACCATTTCAATCAATTTGTGTTGCAGTGGTGTTCTTCACCTCTCACAGATCAGGTTCAATAAAGATAATTCACTCGTTTTTCATAAATAAATGTATTTTAAAACTTTTTTAATGTACATTCGAAAGACCTACACATAAAATACAATGACTTTTATGGTTTTAAATTCTATTTTACATTTGAATTTTTTTTTATTTTTAAACTTTGAAATGGGTCAATTTGACCCGCAACATAACAGGAGGGTTAAATACAGTGTTAAAAAACAACAAAAACAACAAGAACAACATAAAAGCACTGTGCAAAAAAGGAAAACTAGCAAAAAAGATGATTTCCTCTCAGACTTTTTCCTCGGTTTACTGTTTGATATTATAAAGAATACAAAATGTTTATGTAAATGTATGAAATAATAATGTAATGTATAAAAATGAAGACTTTTATTTTTTTATTCTTTTTATAAGAAATGTTGAAAGACAAGGTTACAAACAAAACACAGTAAACAAACAATAAACAGATAGTAGCGCGACAAGACTGGTCCATATATTAAAGAAGAAGTGACTACAATAACGAAGCAAACAGGCACTTTAGACCCATTTATGGTACTTTAACCAGAGAAAGCAAAAAGTACCATCAATGGCTCAACCCATTGTCCTCAATTCAGGCATTCGGTAATTGTCCATCATATAATCTGTCTATTCAAGTCCAAGTTGTAATCCACTCCCAAAAGTTCCAGCTGTCTCCTCCATTTATGCCAAAATATGTGTCCTTTTATTCTGCTTCTTTTGTATCTTTGAAGCTAGTTGGTCAAATGACAGTTTCCCATTTCTTTGCACAGTCCTTTGCATTTTTATTGAACACTGCAGCATCCTTGGAGCTGCTGGTTGGGTAGCAGGGAGCAGACAAGGTAGTGCTGCATTGTATGGTTCTCTTCTTCACATTCACAAGTGGATTGGCCAGTTTCATAGCCCCATCCGGCCATTGGCAGCTTCTGATCGCCCTGTTCCTGTTCTCAGGGGGTTGAGGGTCTTCCATTGGACCCGTGGTGCTTCTGGGCCCGGGGGAGGGGCTTCAGAAGGAGGGATACCCATGTCAATAGGAGGGGGGTCATCCTCGAGCAATTTTGTCCAAAGTTGGAGTCTGATTTCTTCCTGTTAGTTATTAGGGACTGGACAGGGCTGAGAAAGCTTCTCCTGGACTTCAGCCATTGGGCCGGGGGGACATGTTTGTAGAGGAGGTGTTGTTCATCGCTGGTGGCCTTGGTCATCTCTACTCGGCTGGCGACTCCCCTTCTCACATCAGCAGGCGCGATGCCAGCGAGGAGGTACAGGTTGTTTTTGTTGGTGGGTTTCAAGCAGTCAGTGATTAAGTGGCAGGTGTTATTCAGCGCTGGATCTAGATTCTCGGCATGGGATGATCTCTCCCAAACAGAACACACATGCTCCGCAGAGGAATCATTTTAGAAATGAAAGTTTTTCCAGTGTTGCCATCTCTGAGATCTGAGATTTCAACAGAAATAGGAGGAGGTTCACTCCACCATCATGGCTTTCCTAGCAAGCATTGCAAGTGACTGAATCACATCTAAAATACAGACTTTTATTAGAACCTTTTGTACAACATGACAGATATTTACATCAGAAGAGGGAGAGCATAACACTCATTGGATCCCATGTCCTTGAACCTATTCAGCTGGTGAATGGCGTGCCAGTCTCCATGGACAAGCCAGAGACAGCCGGGACGTCTTCACGGTCACACAGAGAACTTTAGAAGATAACTGAGAGACTGTAAACTACAAAAAACCTCAGCGGCTCTGAAATGAATGTACTTCTGCAGGAAGTGAACGCCAAAACCAGCCGTGGACGTGCCAGGCTCGCCAACGTCTTCAGGTCTGAAAACAGCCTCGAGAAAAAAAAAAGATTTAAGCCAGAAATCTTTAAATATCAGTAAAACAGCTGCAGAGTTTAAATGAAAGGATGAATTAGAACATCATTCTGAGAAGAAAAACAACAATACTCTCCTCAAATGCATCCTGGGGGCTGGAATTTCAAAATAAAAGTCCTAAAAGGTAACAGAAGCTATAAACAGATCAGAAACTCCTCCAACACATTTGCTGTTTTATTTGATGCCTCCACGAGTTTACCTCTAAATAGATAAACTGTTGATAATAATCTGAAACCCTTTGAAGTTTTAGTATTTAATGGTTTGATATCAAAGTTATTGACAGTTAATAAAAAGATGATTGTTTGCTTGAACTGAACAACCTTTAAAGAAGTGAGGAGCAGAGAAAACACAAAACGTTCCGCCCTGCAGGATTTTATTTTCCTCGACTGGTTGCCACACACACACACACACACACATACACACACACACAAACACACGCACACCCGTGCACCCCCCATGATGACTCGTCTCATGATTTAGGTGACAGATTGTGTTGATTGATGACTCGGCATGCTGGAGGTTCATTCGCTTCGTTCCTCCGAAACCACAAAGCACAATAACATCCCGCCCTGCCAAACCCGCAGGACGGGCGAGAGACACCCTGCGTAGGTGAGAGGGAGAGAGAGAGAGAGAGAGAGAGAGAGAGAGTGGAGGGGAGGGGGAGCTGCCTGAGGGCTGAGGGAGGTGAAGAGAAGGAGGTGAGGAGCAGGAGGAGGTGAGGAGGATTTGAAGAGCAGGAGGAGAAACAGAGAATAGAGTAGTTTCAGAGGCAGTAGGTGTGGTCTGACCTCAGATCAGTTTAATGACTCTCAGCTCATAATGTTCATATTGTTTCATAAACTCATCATCTCTGACTGTGTTTACCTTCATAAGGACCATTAATCTCTCAGCTGGCTGTTGTTTCTGCGGTCAGAGTCACGTGGTCCACCTCATTCTGACGTGTACAAACGTGTTGAACAGTTTGAGCCCAAAAAATAATTAAAATATTTCATAAAGACTCAATAAACAAACATCTGATTTAAAGCTCAGATGGCCTGTTTATGTTTCACACGGATTGGGAGTTTTTAATGATAATAATAATAATAATTCATTTTATTTAATAGGGCGCCTTTCAAGGCACTCAAGGTCGCATTACAACATGGAAAAAACAAAAAACAAGCAGAACATCATACATATCATACAATGTCTTATGCATACTTATGTATACACTTCTGCTAATATTGATTGACTGTCTTGCACTATTATAACTTTTTAACTCATACATTACTTACTTTGCTGCTATACTGTAAAAAATGTTTGTAGAAATTATAGTAATACAGTGTCAAATTACATCAGAAATAGGTAGTAAAAGTAAAAATATAAAATGTTCATGTAAAATTAATGGAGAAATACCATGATGTCACAATGAGACAATTACCCTAAAAATAGCGAGATTATTCAGTCTAAATTAAACCTGTACACTGTCTTTTTACGGCGAAGTTCTGGCAACCGCAGCTGTATTTTACCGTAAATTAAACAGATTTTTTTTTTACTGTGTACTTTTACACTGTGACCTCTGATTGTTTTATTTGTTTGTTTTTAAATGTCTTCATCTACTGTGCACTTTATTTTTCTTGTCTACTTTAGTGTTAGGATAGGTTTGTCTCTGTTTGTGCTGGGAACTTTACTGTTTACTTTAAGTGTTAGAAATGTCTTGTCCTGTGTTCACCATGGGGATGGTTAGAAACATAACTTCAATTCCTTTCTATGTCTGCTACATGTGAAGAAATTGACAATAAAGCTGACTTTGGCTTTTATCTGGCAGATTAAATATATTTATTCTACTTAAGTACAATTTGAGGTTCTTATGTTTTACTTTATTTCCATTATTTCCATTTTCTGATACTTCACACTTATGTTCTTCTCAGAGACAAATATTTCACTTTCTGCACCACTAGTGGACACGGTGTGTTTGTTGTTTGTTTCTGTCTTATACCTCTATTTTTATTTTTTATATATTATCTTAATAACCTGTTTACTTTGAGTTTCCTCCACAGGGAAGATCTTATCTGGGGCGGCTGTGACTCATTTGGTAGAGTGTTCGTCCAGTGATCGTAGGGTTGGTGGTTCGATCCATGACCATGGCAGCCTACATGTCGAAGTATCCTTGAGCAAGTATGAATGTGTGTGTGAATGGGTGAATCAGCGCAGTCTGTAGTGTAAAGTGCTTTGAGTGGTCGCAAAGCGACTAGAAAAGTGCTATATAACTGTAGGTCCATTTGCAGGTCCATCTGATCTTACTGCTCTCCTTTTATCTGACAGATTCAGATTATTAAAACAACTAAAAATATTATTATTATAGATTGAGATAAAACCTGCAGGTAACTGCTGCAGGTGACGTGTGAGGTTAATAAATCTACTGGACATGAAAGTTGCTTTTAATCAACGTTTGAATGGTTCCAGCTGAGGAAGACGAGTTGAGCTTCATGTTTTTTTCCTCGTTCAGGTGAGAGTTAACAGAATGGAGGCTGGGAGTATTTAGATTCAAAGAGGAAAAAGTTTGTTTCCAAACCTGATTCATAAACTCCTCAGCAGAACATAAAGTCATTAAAATGATCTCCAGCTTTACTGCTGCAGCACTAAACTCATCAACACATTAATGCACCAATAATTATAATATTCTACAATGTCATTTATCAGACGATTTTATCCAAAGCGACGTATAAATGAGAGGTAATACAGCAAGGATGAGGTCAAGAAACATAGCAGAGTAACAGCTGCGGGTTAAGTTTGAGTCTATTAGGACGTCAGTGCTTTTAGGTCACTGAGCGGTCAGTGAGATACTTATCATAGTCATCCGTGTAGATCAAGATTGAAGGTGTTGTGAAGTAAAATGTTGGGTCTTCAGTCTTTTCTTAAAGATTGATAAGGCGGATTGGATGGAGTCTAGAAGTTGGTTCCACCACCGGAGCACGACAGAGGAGAAGAGTCTGGTTTGAGACGCAGAGTCCTTCAGCGGTGGAGGAGCCAGACGTCTTTCACTGGAAGAGCGTAGTGGACGGGAGGGTTTATGGACCTGAACAAAGGAGTTCAGATAAGAAGGGGCTGTGCTGCTGTCTGTAGACAGAAACAAGGCTTTGAATTTGATGCTGCTGAGACCGGGAGCCAGAGAGAGAGCGATGAGGAGTGGAGTGACATGTGCTCTCCTGGGCTGGTTGAAGACCAGACGTTCAGCCACGTTCTGGATCATCTGCAGAGGCTTGGCGGTGCAGCAGGAAGACCTGCCAGTAGAGAGTTGCAGTAGTCTAAACGTGATAACACGAGGGCCTGAACCAGGAGTTGTGTGAGTTGCTCTGTCGGGTAAGGTCTGACCTTCCTGATGTTGTACAGGGCGAACCGACAAGATTGGGCAATTGAGGACACATAACCCTTAATGGTCAGTTGGTTATCAGTCATGACACCCAGGTTCCCTGCAGAGCTGGAGGTTCAAAGCTGAAGATTGAGAGGCTGATGTAAGGTGGGACGGGGTGGGATGACAAGGAGCTCCGTCTTTGAGAGGTTGAGCTGGAGGTGGTGTTGTGTCATCATGTGGAGATGTCTGCAAGGCAAGCAGAGATACGAGCTGAGACTGGGGACGTTTGGTGGGAAGGACAGGAACAGCTGGGTATCATCTGCGTAACAATGGTATGAGAAGCCATGATGGAGGAACATTGTGCCAAGTGAGGTGGTGTAAATTGAGAAGAGAACGGGGCCTAGCACTGATCCTTGAGGCACCCCAGTGGAAAGGTTTTGTAGTTTGGACACTTCTCCCTTCCAGGATACTTTAAAAAGGAGAAGTGTCCAAACTTCAAAACCTTGTATATAATAATATAACAGATTATTCTACAGAATGAGCATGTTTACCTTTAATACATAAATTATATTTTATTAGTAAACTTTTGAATGCAGAAGTTGTAATGAAGTGTCACAATTTTATTTTTACCTGAAAGATAAACGGCCCTTTGGGTTCCTCTCCTGACAGATCTGTAAGTATTTACTGGTGCAAACAAATAAACACCAACCAGTAAAATGATCTGGAGACCAGGAGGATTCAGGACTGACCCTGTGAGAGAAAACGTCCTGACTCGGACCAGAACCTCCCGACAGGTCGCAGGATAAATATCATGACTCGATGGGAAAGAAGAAGTGGACTTTTGTTGCTTTCAGCAGAAACAGAGCCAGTGAGGGTCAGACTGATGGTCCGTTAGCGTCCCGGAGGAGTCTGTGGGAGAATCAAGCTGCTGGAGTTGAATGTTTACTCTGAGTGTGGGAGACAATAGTGGTGAGAGCAGCCTGTGATTATCCTGCATGTTAGTCTTCTGACAGCAATCCTTTCTGATTCAAAATTAAGTTATGGTGAAATTAAATTATTCGACCCCGAGGGTCTCTGCTGACCACACTGACCAGCCCTGCGGTGACACTCAGCACATTCTCCGCTCAGCATTCATTTATTTATTTATTTATTTATTTATTCTAAGAAACATCTGAAGCTTCATTTACACTTCGCAGTTCACAGAAACAACATGGAGAGAAACAAATCAGCCAGCAGTGTGTCTTTATATCAAGTGTTTCTGTAACAAGTAAACTTGTTTAAAATAGATTTGAATTTAGTAAAGACCAGTTTTTGTTGGTGTAAACAGGCTGTGACTGGCTGTCACTCCTCCAGCCTATAGGGGGCAACACTCATCCACAGCTCAGTGAGTTTCATCGTGTCTGGATGACTGCCGGTACAGCACTAATATGCCTGAAGCCAAAATATTGTGATTTAATGTGAATAAAGGGATCTAAAGGTTGCTGAACTCCAGGATAACTCCAATATGATGCTGATGTGGAAACAGTCTGATTTTATGCTTTGTCAGGTCTGAAGAACACAAGAACACTGCTGTTAAAACGATGGTTTTCTCAATGGAGTCTGTTTCGATAGGTGTTATAAATCAATGGATATCATTTATTAGAGAGTTTTTTATGGACAGTTTAAGAAGTTTTTAAGAGGCTGAAACACAAAACAAACAACACGAACGTTCACAGAAATATTTAGACGATTTAAAGTATAAGTTATGGGATGCTTTCATGTTATTTGTCACTTTTATGGGTACTTACATATTAAAATAAAGAGATTTATGTGTGATTCAAAGTTAATAAATGGATCTAAATGATGCTGAAATAACTCCAACATTATGCTGATGTGTTCTTGCAGACAGACCTGACAAAGCATTAATTCAGACTTCTTCAACAAGAACACTGCTGTTAAAACGATGGTTTTCTTAATGGAGTTTGGTTAAAGTTATAAACCAAAGGATATGATTATTAGGAAGTTTTTGTTAAACAGTTTAAGGAGTTTTTAAGAGGCTGAAACACAAAACAAATAACACAAAGTTCACTGAAATATTTAGATCATTTCAGGTATAAATTAGCTGCAATTTCATATTATTTGGCTAATTTTGTGGGTTTTTACGCATGAATCAGTCTGAAGCCAAAATAAAGAGATTTCACTGTGATTTAATGATCTAACAGATTTGAACAGATCTAAAAGTGCTGAAATAACTCCAACATGATGCTGATGTGGAAACAGTCTGAACTGATGCTTTGTCAGGTCTGAAGAACAAGAACACTGCTGTTGAAACGATGGTTTTCTCAATGGAGTCTGGTGCAGCAGAGCGATCTGAACTCTTTAGTTTCGGCTGGAGCTTATATATATATATATATATATATATATATATATATATATATATATATATATATGTATATTATATTTTATATATTATATATTATATATTATATATATATATTTCACTGGTGACAGAGTGAAGTAGAGTCATGATGATGTGACTCCAGCAAGACTCATCATTGTTCCAGTGACTTGACAGAATAATGGATCATCTGCAGACTCGCTGACTTCCTGCTGACAGATGAGGAATGTGATTGGTCTGGTTCGGCTGCCACTGGAGCCATGACAGCGTGATGACATCACACAGGTGGGTCACTGCAGGGCGGATATATTTAGGCGTCGTGTTGGAGTCAGCAGGTCGTGACTGAGAGTCACCGGAGAGGAAACACCAACACTCGTGGTGAGAGTGACACACTGACCTGAGACCAGCTGGACTCACAAGACTTCTGCTTCTCTATAAACTTTATTTAAAGTCCAGATGAGATCTAAAAGTTTCCAAAGACTTCAGAGGAAATGTGTGTAAAATGATGCAATAATAATATGTTGTGGAAACTTCAATGGGTGTTTTTTTGTGTGAAAAATAAACAATAAGAAAAAGATTTTCCTTCATTTTCATCATAAATGATTATTAATGATGATTATTAATTACATTATTATTATTATTATTATTATTATTAATCAATTAAATAAAAACTGTGAATTTATATACTCTGCTGGGATAAATACAAATTATTATTATTATTATTATTATTATTATCTGAATATTTTAAAATTATTATGAATTATTTATTATAAATGTAATTATTTATTTATGTATTTCTTTCAGTTTTTATTTATACATTTTTATTTATTAGTTGCTTTATTTATTTATTTGTTGTGTAAGGAAGTGAAATCTGTCTGTTGACGTCTCAATGTTTCTGCTGCACTGAAGTTTATTTTGAAGTTATATGAAACAGAAACATCCTCCTTTATATTTTTATGTTTTTCTCACTCGCACACACACACACACGCACACACAAACACACACACACACACACACACACACACACACACGGCTCTGGGACTTTATATAATGTGGACTTTGTGTCCTCCCCCTGTAGGAAGATAAGAGTTTAGCTCGGCAATAAATCCTCCTCACCTCCTCCCTGCTGGAGTTTGGCCTCAGAAACACACACAGACACACACACAGACACACACACACACACGCACACACACACACACACACACACACACACACACACACACACACACACAGAAACAAACACAGCTCTGACAAGCAGAAAATCTCTTAATGGGGCGTCTTCATTTCTCTGCTACCACAAACCTCAAAATCAAACAGGAAACTGAAGGAGAGCCAAGGAAGGAGGCAAGGAGACAAGGTGGCAAGGAGAGGGGCAAGGAGACTAGGAGAAGAGGCAAGGAGACAAGGAGAGAAGACAAGGAGGCAAGGAAGGAGGAAAGTGAGTGGAAAAAAGGAGACATGGAAGGATACAAGGAGACAAGGAGAGGAAGACAGGTAGAGGAGACAAGAAGGCAGGGAACAAGGACAAGGAGAGGAGACAAGGAGACAAGGAGTGGAAAAAAGAAGACAAGGAAGGAGGACAAGGAGAGGAGACAAGGAAGAAGGACAAGGAGAGGAGACAAGAAAGGAGGACAAGGAAGGAGGACAAGGAGAGGAAACAAGGAGACAAGGAGAGGAGGACAAGGAGAGGAGGCAAGGAAGGAGGACAGGGAGTGGAAAGAAGGAGACGTGGAAGGAGGAACAGGAGGACAAGGAAAGGAGACAAGGAAGGCAGACAAGGAGAGGAGACAAGGAGGCAGGGAGAGGGGGCAAGGAAGGAGTACAGGGTGTGGAAAAAAGGAGACAAGGAAGGAGACAAGGAGAGGAGACAAGGAGGACAAGGAGAGGAGACAAGGAAGGAGGACAAGGAAAGGAGACAAGGAGACAAGGAGGAGGACAAGGAAAGGAGACAAGGAGGCAAGAAGTGGAAAAACAGGGGAGACAAGGAGACACAGTGTTCTTCTTACCCTGTTGCCTACATTACCCATAGTGCAATTCTCCCTCTGACTGCTGGGTGCTACGCCTGGAGACACACCAAATTTTATTCAGTTTTGTATCAGTAATTAATCAAGAACAGCAAAGTTTGGTTTTCACACAGACCATGAACTCAACACAATTTAAACCAGCTGCAGTCTGTCAACACTGTGTGTGCGTGTGTGTGTGTGTGTGAGTGATGTCTGGTCAGCAGTATGTGAGGAAGGCTGCATTGAGTGACCACAGAAACACTTTACACACATCACACACACACACACACACACACACACACACACACACACACCTCCTGACCTCAGATTGTCCACAAAGTGTTTTCATTTTACAAACATTTGATTAATTCTTTAAATTTTGCTCCTGTTCTCTGAAACATCTGCATCATGTGGAGGTAAACTGTGTGTGTGTGTGTGTGTGTGTGTGTGTGTGTGTGCAGGTGATCGTCTCTTCATTCACATTTTTAGTGACTTTGCAGCTTTCCTTTAAAATGTTAAACAAGGTGGCAGATAAGATGTATATATATATATATATATATATATATATATATATATATATATATTAATATTTTGTAATGTCTTTTTTAGTCATTTTATGTGTTTTTGGTCATTTTGTGTATTTTTTTAGTCATTTTGTTTATTTTTTAGTCATTTTGTGTATTTTATTTTTGTCATTTTGTTTCTTTCCTTTTTTTTCAAAAGAAGGTGAAGTAAAGAATAAATGAGTCGGATTGCAGAATAAAGAGTATTTTTATATTTAGTCTCACTGGGAGGAAAGCTGACGGTCAGTTCAAATGTTCAGAGTGAAAGAATCACTGAGCTGTAAACACACTGAGAGTCTCTGAGGCTGATGACAGACCACATAGTTTCTGTATGAAAACACACTCAGAGTTTTATAGTTCACTCTCTGGCTCAGAGTCAGGAGCAGAGTTTGAGAGTTTCACTATGTGAACATAAAGAGAGACATGAGTGACGTGACTTCAGGGTGAAAACCTTTCAGACGGGAGCAGCAGAAATCCTCCAAACGCAGAAAGTTCTCAGCAGTTCGTGTCATGGTGAAACAGGCTGAGAAAGTTTGAGAGCTGCAGCGCTGCAGATGATGACAGCGGCTGAAATCCAGAAAGAAACTTTCCCAGGTTTCCCTGAAGCATTTTTGGGCACCGCTCACCTCCCGAGCAGCAGAGGAGGAATTATTTTCAGGAGGCTGCTGGGAACACGCAGCCTTAAAGGATTAGTTTTCAGGATCAGTGTGTGGATTCCTGCTAACGTGGGACATGTGTGTTCACTGTGAGGACGTGGAGCCAAGAACAGCTCGCTGCTGGACCGCCGCCCGCCGCTGATGATGGTTGTTTGGTGCAGAAATAAAAACTAAACTAAATAAAGTGAGGGAAGTTAATTCAGAGGCTATTTATACTGGCCGAGCCTCAGGAAGAGAGGAAGGAGGAGGAGAAGAAGAAGGAGCCAAACAAGCACACACACACACACACACACACACACACACACACACACACAAACACACACACACACAACCATGCACGCGCGCACACACACACACACACACACACACACACACACACACACACACACACACACACACACACACACACACATTAACTCCTCTCCATAATCAGGTGGAGCTGTGGGCCAAAAATACATTTTGATGTCCTGTGAAATTACATAAAAATATATTATATTTTATAGAAAATTATCATTCTTAAACTAAACAAAAATTTGTAGAATAATTATAACTAGAAAATTTCCTCTGGGGAAATTTTGAAAGGGCCACGGGGGTTACTGCCGGTGTGTGTACACTATGATGAGATTCTTCAGAGATTTCAAACTATGCCCTTTAACCTCAAAATGTGTGTGTGTGTGTGTGTGTGTGTGTGAGAGAAACATGTATCTGGAGGAATGTGCGCGCTTACGCGCGCATTTGTGTGTGTGTGTAGCGAAAATTGCATAAAGTTACCTGTGTGTGTGTGTGTGTGTGTGTGTAATTTAAATCACATAAAGTTACCTGTGTGTGTGTGTGTGTGTGTGTATGTGTGTGTGTAACTAAAATCACATAAAGTTACCTGTGTGTGCGTGTATGACGCATGTGTATGCATGTGTGAGGAGTGTGCGCACTTTAGTGCATGTGTGTGTGTGTGTATATCTGTAACTGTAATCACATCAAAGATCAAAGGCAATCAGATCAAAGCAATCAACAGAATTAAGTGACACCACCTGTTAATGAAAGAGTGACAGCAGCCAGAGGTGGACTGGAATTTCTGGCCTCGAACAGAAAGCAATTTTGGCAAAACCGTAATACCTATCATTGATACGATTTTACTTTGAGCATCCTGAGTTCTTCCTGAACGTCTTCATATGTTTTTTTTTAAGAAAAAAAAAAAAATAGCTTTGTTAGAGCGATCTATAAAAACTGTTAAATTTCCCTTCTTCAGAAATCTTCCTGCGTTCTTAATATGGGAGCCAATGAGGCAGTTGGTGCATGTTGGTGCCGCATCTCTGCGTCGTACACCCAAACTATAACTCTGACAGCTTTACCAGAGGATTGTGAGTGAGAAGACAAATTTTCCTACGTTTCTATGTATAAATTATTTCTGTAGAGTGGAATTTGCGGCCTGGAGCTCAGTTTTCAAATTTATTTTTTGACAGTTTTACCTCTCCCTCTACACTCTGAGCGATGACATCACACACTCTGACACGAACATTCCGTGCAATACACACCCATTATAATCTCAGAATTTCTCCAAAAATGATCATGGTCATTGAACAGGGATTGATAAAAAACTATATGACCTATCGAAACGTGGATTAATACACTGATACACAAGACTTGTGTCTACCGTTTAAAGTTTAAATGGAGTCTCTAGGTGAAATTATGCCGGAGAAGTAGACATTTAAAAATCTCCAATTATTGTTCTTTTTCGCTCATTTTTTGTCGCCCGTCCCATTCATTTCAAAGCATAATTTTGAGCAGTTTTTCGCGACTTACGTCGAAAAAATCAATAAGAAAAAATCCACAGTATAACAGTAGTTATAGCCCCGAGTAGTTATGGTCCCTACAGCTATTGCTGTATGGGACCAGTGCTCGGTGCGATTGCCCCGAGGCCCTAACTAGAAAACTTCTAAAGAAATGTTGAGTGTGCTTGACTCTGGCCCGTTAATCTCTCCCATACATTATTACATTACAATTTGAACCATTTTCCAAATGGAAAAAAAGTTGTGTGTGTGTGTGTGTGTGTGTATATGGGTGTCTGTCTGTCTGTCTGAAAGTAGTGTGAACCTCGTCAGTTAGTGTGTAAAACTGATCAGATAGTGACCAAACTGACCAATTTTCCTACTTTTCTATGTATAAATTATTTCTGTAGAGTGGTATCTGCGGCCTCAAGTGCATGTTCCAAATTTATTTTTGGACAAATTTTTCTTTCCCTCTGCACTCTAGGGATGATGTCCTCCACTCTGGCCTCTCCATAGGGAAACATTGGGGGGATTTTTTGGCATGTTTTTGTCAAATAATTTGAAAACCGTTTTTAAAAACCCTTAGAAAAGTGATAGCACACTTGTCGTGGGCGAGCCCAACCCGTTCTCATTCCCAAAGCGTAATATACCGACGATTTGTCACACCCCTAGACGTATCATACTGACGCAAAGGGTAACCTTCCACGTCTGTGTGAAACGCTCTGGGTTCTCAATTGACTCCAATATAAACCCGCTCGCGGCGCTGAGAAACGCTTAGAGCAGAGGCTTACAGCCGTCTATTCACTCCAATAATATCCCGACCACGGCCCTCCATGACGCTGCCAGCGACAATCTGATTGGAGAACCGAGGACCCTGTGCACGGAAGTATTTTTCTCCCTATTTTAAGGATTTCTTTTAATGACATCGTCAACATTTCTCAACACAAACACATCAAAGTCTCACTGATAATTCAACAATAAAATAGCTTCATGTTGTGGCTCTCAGTATCATTTTTTTCTCCTTCGATTCTGAGAAATAAACTTTTATTCGTTTGTTTTACGGCACTCTGCTGACGGACATTTCTCTCATTTTTAGTGAAAAAAAATAAATATTTTGACTTTGTTTCTGCATAAAAATGGATTTTGATTACATTTCTAGCGAGAAATATATGTTTTATTTTCTTAATATTCACTCAGTGAATGTACATAATCACTTTGTGGGTTAGGGTTACACTACTGTTATAGAAAGGTGTTGACATGGACTATAATGTGAGCATAGTCACTAAGGGGTGGGAGTGGGTGGGCTTTAGGATATGCTGAAAAAATAACAAATCCCCCATTGAACAAGACAATATTTAAATTCTGATGCCAAAAATGTGATTGACATCCCCTCAAACCCCTGGAAAGCCACTAATTAAGTATTTCCAACTTCCAATTTTAGGGGAAAACCTGTTTTATTAAAAAAACTACAACTCCCTAGACCTCTCGTTTTGTAATTCTTCCGTATTAGGGTTGTGAAAACCTATTTCTACCCAATATATCGAATATCACACACTGTCTAATAAATACTTATACTGTATGTATATTATCTATGCTAAAAAAAGACAACAATGTTTGTTTAATGAAGATATTTTAATTAAAACAGGAGAGCAGAGCCCGGGCCATTTACAGTGAAGAGCGATTCAATGAGATCGCACAGCACATCCGCGAGGATCGGACCACATCCGGTATGATCGCGGTAGATGACAAAATAAAACAGATTTCAAAATAAAACACAGCGGATCGTCTTTTTCTGGCGAGATCTTCGCCACAAAGTGATTATGTACATTCACTGAGTGAATATTAAGAAAATAAAACATATATTTCTCGCTAGAAATGTAATCAAAATCCATTTTTATGCAGAAACAAAGTCAAAATATTTATTTTTTTTCACTAAAAATGAGAGAAATGTCCGTCAGCAGAGTGCCGTAAAACAAACGAATAAAAGTTTATCTCTCAGAATCGAAGGAGAAAAAAATGATACTGAGAGCCACAACATGAAGCTATTTTATTGTTGAATTATCAGTGAGACTTTGATGTGTTTGTGTTGAGAAATGTTGACGATGTCATTAAAAGAAATCCTTAAAATAGGGAGAAAAATACTTCCGTGCACAGGGTCCTCGGTTCTCCAATCAGATTGTCGCTGGCAGCGTCATGGAGGGCCGTGGTCGGGATATTATTGGAGTGAATAGACGGCTGTAAGCCTCTGCTGTAAGCGTTTCTCAGCGCCGCGAGCGGGTTTATATTGGAGTCAATTGAGAACCCAGAGCGTTTCACACAGACGTGGAAGGGTACCCTTTGCGTCAGTATGATACGTCTAGGGGTGTGACAAATCGACGGTATATTACGCTTTGGGAATGAGAACGGGTTGGCGAGCCGGTAGATTTGATACCTTTTTAGTGTATGTGTGACCAAAACTCTGGGAGGAGTTGTCGACCGAAAAAAACACGGAAGAAACGGAAGAATAAAACCTAGGATTAAGCCCGGTGAATAGTATATAGTGTGCTCTTACAAGCACACTCAATTATATTATTAAAATCCATAATAATAAGACAAAAACAAAGAGTAATTAAACTGCAGAGATGGATTGTTGAAAACATAAAACTGAAACTTTTTGACAGGCAGTGAATGCAACACAAGGTGCTTTAGAAAACAAAGTAAAAAACAAACATGTAAATTGTATATTAATCTGACTGAGGTGAACAAACTGGAATCTATTTTATAATAAAACTAAATATCAGCAGACTGTAAATAATGTTTCTTTTCTCTGAATCTCTCACTCTTTTAATCTACTCTGTTTCTCATTTTGGGCTTGTTACACTTTTCTACACTATTTTCAAATCTGTTCAAGCTCGTCTCGTCCAGCAGCCTCTTACTCGGTCTCTCTCCTTCCTTCTGCCTCTTCTGGAGGGTTAGAGGAGGAGGAGGACAGAGAGAGAGGAGGAGGAGGAGGAAGAGGAGAGAGATAGGAGGAGGTGGAGGAGAGGAGGAGGAGAGAGGAGGAGGAGAGGAGAGGAGAGGAGGAAGAGGAGGAGGAAAGAGAGGAGGAGGAGAAAGGAGGAGGAGAAAGGAGGAGGAGGAGGAGGAGAGGAGGAGGAGTATGAGAAGGTGGAAATTCACTGAAATTTAAGTTTTTCTGCAACAGTAAAGCTGATTCTGACAATAATGTTTTATAATTTACTCTCTGCATCAATAATAATAAAAACTTTTTACTATATAAGAACATTTTGCTGATAAACGTTTACTCACTTTTAGTCATTTTTTGTCTTTTTTAGACATTGTGTGCATTATTTGGGTAATTTTACGTCTTTTTTATTCATTTTTTGTAAGTTTTTGTCTTTTTTTAGTTATTTATGTCTTTTTTTGGTAGTTTTGTATATTATTTATGTAATTTTATGTCTTTTTTATTAATTGTGTCTTTTTTTGGTGATTATATGTCTTTTTTAATTTAATGAATTTGTTTAGTGATTTTATGTCATTTTTAGTGATTTCATGTCTTTTTTTTGTCATTTTATGACTTTTTAATCAGAATATTTAAATAGAGAAACTGTTAATGTCACATTTCTGAGTAACACAACCTGCGTAGAAAATACTGACATGCTATGTGTGTGTGTGTTTGTGTGTGTGTGTGTGTGTGTGTGTGTGTGTGTGTTTGGTTAAAACATGATGCGGATGATAGCCTCAGGAGTCATGAATCAGCTTCTTCACACGCAGGTTAGTTCCCTGGAAAAGCCAAAGAACACACTGCCGGGAACTGCAAAGGGTCACACACACACACACACACACACAAATATGCATGAATGAATTTGCATATAAACAAACACGCTAATTCTCATGAAGTCATTAGGTTGTTGTTCTAGGTTTGTGTGTGTGTAATAGGAAGCAGACGCTGAGCTCTGATTGGCCCACAGACTGACAGACTGTCGTCAGCAACAGAGAGAGAAACAGCTGCAAACATCTGCAGCCTGATTTGATTCTTGTTGATTTCTGTGTGACCGTAAACACAAACACAACAAACTGTAACAGCTGCTGACGTAACAGCTGCTGACGTAACCACTGAGACGGGACACGAGGCGTCCGTTGCTTTGGATCATCAAAGCTTCATCTCTCATCAAACACAGACGCTGAATCATTAATGAAGTCATTTCATTCTGATCCATAGAAGCATGATGTGCAATAAAGTCAAATGACAGAAGGATTAAACACTGAAATGTTTAATATCTTTTTCTTTTCTGCAACATGTGAAGCTGATTTTGACATGATTTTAGTCATGTTATGTTAATTTTTGTAATTTATGTCTTTTTGGCCTTTTTTAGTCATTTTTAGTCATTCTGTGTATTATTTTGGTGATTATGTGTCTTTTTTTAAAATAATTTTATGTCTTTTATGGTCATCCTATGTCTTATTTTGGTAATTTTATGTCTTTTTTCAGTCAGTTTGTGTCTTTTTCTAAGTCATTTTATGTAATTTTTAGTCATTTTATATCCTTTTAATCAGAATATTTAAAGAGAGAACCTGTAAAATGTTAAATCAACAACACTTCCGGCTGTTAACTGATCAACTCTACTGGAGAATTTACTGAGAAGTCAAATTCATTTTTCACACTGATTGACTGAGATTCCTGGTGTCCCGCCCACCTGCTCACCTGTCACTCGACAGCTCACTCGTGGGCAGACGGGACGGACTGGAACTGAGTTCTGCAGATTTAAAGGTATTTACTTCATATTTCAACTTTTGACTGCACTACATGTAATTTAAATCATTAAAATGAGCTCCAGCTTCACCAGCTGCATGACAGTGATGAACACATGATGCATCAGTAATATCAGATATTGTGCTCAGTGAGGAAACAATGACAGTGAAGCGCCTCAAAATGTTTCAACGCTTCATGATAAAAGCAGGCAAAATATTATATATATCAGTATATTTGATATCTTTTCAGTTTATTTCATCCAACAGTTACCATCAGGACTCATTTCATCTAACTGTTTAGATTTCCTCACAGACTGTAAACCTGCATTCTGTCTGATTTCCAGCAGGGGGTGACTCCACTGGCTGCACAAAGAAGTCTGCTTCCACAGACGTCTATGAGAAAATTAGCTTTTTTTCTTGCTTTATGATCTCAGTAAACATTCTCATAATGAGGTCAGGAAAGAGTTCATACGTTTTAATAAAGTGAGAGTATGTCCTGCACTGTGCACCTGCAGATAGTCTCACCTGTGAGCCGTCAGTCTACAGGTATAAGTGGGCGTGCACAGAATCTTCTGGCTCTCAGTCAATCATCTTGCCCAGATTCACTCAAAGAAAAAACCGAAATGATGCAAAACAAGCCAAACTCAGGCTTGAAAGTATTTCATAATCAACAACGCCCACTTCCTTTTTACAATCTCTGCTTTTCTTTCCCAGAACAAGAAAAACCAAACCCTCACAAACACAAATGGAACAATGGCTTCAGTTGTTTTTTCAGAGCAAATGAAGCAGATGAAGTGAGAGATGAAGAGATAAAGAGGTAAAGAGAAGGAGAGATGGATAGAAGAGACAAAAGAGTACAAGAAAAACAAAGAAGGAAAAAAAAGATCAGTGACAGTAATGACAGAAGAGCTCGTCTGTCAGCACAAAACATCACAGCAGCAAAACACGGTCCTGAAAGAGAACAGGACATAAATTATGTAAATGCTGGAAGTGACATAGTTTAGTAAAATCATGATGCAGGAATCAGTGATCTGCACTCAAATAAGATCTTTTTATTGGTAATTTAGCTTTTTTTTTGTAATTCTGTGTCTTTTTTTGGTCGTTTTCTGTTATTTAGTACTAATTTTATGTCTTTATTTATTTATTTATTTTTACAAATTTTGTGTCTTTTTTGGTAATGTTGTTGTCATTTAACATCTTTTTTGTAATTTTCTGTCTTTTTGGTTATTTTATGTGTTTTTTGGTCATTTTCTGTCTTGTTTTTAAAACTAATTTTCTGTCTTTTTTGTAATTTTATGTCTTTTGTGGTTATTTTATGTCCCTTTTTTGTAATTTTACATCTTTTTTGGGTAATGTTGTGTGTGACTTTTTTTTGTTGTCATTTTTTGTCTCTATTGTAATTGTATGTAATTTTTTTTGTCATTTTATGTCCTTTTTTTAAAGTAATTTTATGTGTTTTCTTGGTTATTTTATGTATTTTTCGGTTATTTTATATCTTTTCTTTGGTTAGTATATGTCTTTTTTTTGGGTTTTTTTTAATGTCTTTTTTGGTCATTTTATGTCTTTGTTTTGTGATATTTTTTGTATCAGTTTCTGTCACTTTTAACATCTTTTTTTCCATCTCCTGGTTTGTTCGACCTGTCCAGCTGAACTTAACTTTGTTTTCATCAGAGAGTGTTTGTGTGTGTCTATGTGACGCTCAACAGCAGCTTCCTGTTCGTCATCTTAAGGGAAACAACCTGCAGGAACCGTCCAAGAAGAAAAGCTTCCAGGTTGTTTTTCTCACGTTCAGATTTCACATGTTTTGTCTGTTTCCACAGCTCGCTCAGCTTATTATGGTGTGTTTCTGTAACTAGGAGCTCATTGGGCTCCCAGCAGCTGTAAATCACAGAGAGATCCAACAATCCTTTGCAGTCTGAGAACCTGAGAGGATCTGAGAAACGTCGTATTTCAACCATCTATCAGCAGAAATGCAATAAAAGGCAGCAGCGTGTGGCGGCAGAGCCGACGGCTGCAGCTGCTCAGGTTGTTGTTGTTTTTGGCTCAGAGACGCTTCAGTCTGTTAATCTGCTGATCTGCAGGTAAACGTGTCCCAACCTCCCAGAACTCTACAACTTTAATAGATTCAGTGTTTGATTTAAGTGTTTTAACAGCAGCAATAATCCCTCAATTTAGGGATTAAAAGCGTTTTATTGTGAATCTCCACAGTTTAACAAGATTTTCTGTTTTAAAACCCTCAAAGACTTTTATGAGCTGATCTCAACTCATCACACTTATTTATGGATTATCTCATGATAACAGAATGAATCCTTATGACCCACCATAGAGCACATATTTACAGTTTTACATGCTGTAGTGATATTTTTGGAGACATTTTAATATGCTATACATCAATAAAACCCTTACATCACATATTTTGATAATATGTATTGACTTATGTCCATACTATTGAAATTAATTGCGTAAAAAGCACAAAAAAAAATGAAAATCAAATTTTACACAGATTTTTCATCACAGCTGTAACCCTGAGAAGTGTCAATGGAAAAAAGTTTCACAAAATCCTTTAAACCCACAGGAGATTTATGTTGAGTGTTTTCATAACTTACTGTTTGAGATACACTCATTTCTATAAACTATAACCAAAACAATAATAAAATGCACATTGTGCACATTTGTTAAAAAAACACAGCAAGTACATCAAAATAACCTGTTGACAAGAGTACAATCAGATATTGAGGTATGTAGAAGTGTGTGAGAGTGTTTTTGTGAAAGAGATAAAACGAGAATGAGAGCCAGGTGTGACTTTGTGTTAAGAGACGTCTTCATCTCCCGGGACAGTTCATGCTCACACCATGATTCTCCAATGTCATTTATCAGACGCTTTAATCCAAAGCAACGTAGTTATGACAGTTAATACAATGCAGGCAAGGATGAAGTCAAGAAATATAGCAGAGTAAGTGCCGTGGCTTCAGTTTGAGTCCATCAGGACGTAATGTGAGTGGTCAGTGAGATACTTATCGTTTCATCTGTGTAGATCAAGAGTGAAGGTGTTCAGTAAAGAGTTGGCCCTCAGTCTCTTCTTAAAGGTTGAGAAGGACTCAGCAGAACGGATGGAGTTTGGAAGTTCGTTCCACCACCGGGGCTCTACAGAGGAAAAGAGTCTGGTTTGAGACGCAGAGGCCTTCAGTGGCGGAGGAGCCAGACGTCTTTCACTGGAAGAGCGTATTGGGTGGGAGGGTTTGTGAACCTGAACAAAGGAGTTCAGATAAGAAGGGGCTGTGCTGCTGTCTGTAGACAGAGACAACACGGGGGCCTGAACCAGGAGTTGTGTCGATTGCTCGGTCAGGTAGGGTCTGATCTTCCAGATGTTGTAAAGGGAGAATCGACACGATCTGGCAGTTGAGGACAGAAGAACCTTGAAGATCAGTTGGTCATCAGTCATGCAGAGCCTGTGGGCACAAGTTGCATGGATCCAAGCTGAAGATGTGATGACGAGTTTCCCAACGTAGGAAGGTCTGTGAATCACCGCTGACCGTCTGGATTATAAAGTTATAAAGTTGTGTTATTTTTACTGGATTTATACAAATCCATTAATGTGAGGAAACAGCGATGCCTGCATGATATCTGGAGGTATAGAGGCTCCCATCGGTCCTAACATTTACATTTACATTTAGTCATTCAGCAGACGCTTTTATCCAAAGCGACTCACAGAAAAAGGGAAACAATAAAGGTCTAGTGTGATAAGAGGCGTTAGTGCAACAACAAGGTCTAGTGAGGATTCTTTAAGGGGTAGAGTTGTGGTGTGGTGCTAGGAGAGAAGGTCCTCTCTGAAGAGCTGGGTCTTCGGAAGTTTTTTAAAGGTAGAGAGGTATGCCCCTGCTCTGGTAGGAGCTGGTAGTGGTTCTACCAATGGGGAACAACAAACGGGTGAAAGGGTTTAAAATGTAAGAAATCATATTACAGACTCACAACTTCAGACACATGAACAGTTGATATTTCTGTAGATTCTGAGATAAAGTTAAACATCAGATTAATTTATTCCTGCTGCAGCGAAGTCTCCAGCGTCACATCTGACATCTGGAAACAGCAGATGAATAAATCTTGGTGAACATTTTCCTTTCGTCTCATGAAGAGATGTCTCATGTTTCAGTCATTTACTAGAAACTGTTGTTAAAGTGTAATAGTGAAGATGAAAGATGAGAGTGCAGTGTGTCTGATCTGTTGATTGACTGCAGTTGTCTTTATTGTGAACATCCTGAAACTTTTGTTGTGTTTAATGTTTTTTTTGTTGTTGTGTTTATTCACACATCAGCTGATCACCAAGAAACAAACAAACAGAGTTTCACATTTATTTTCCACCAGGAAAACATTCAGCAAAAACTGGATCATTACACATTAAAATCAATAAAACACTCATACTGATGTTATACTGATGGTTCATACAACAACAAATATATCACAACTAAAATATGTCAAAACAAAACAAAAACAAACAAATAGTTAAAAACAAAAGCTGGTTCCTCTCCAGAGGACTCTGATGTTTCCTGTAGCATCCCCATCAGGACAGACCAGCACAGTCCTGTAGAGTCCTGCAGAGTCCTGCAGAGTCCAGTAGAGTCCTGCAGAGTCCTGTAGTGTTCTGTAGAGTTCGAATGAGTTCTGTAGAGTCCAGCAGAGTCCTGTAGAGTCCAGCAGAGTCCTGTAGAGTCCTGCAGAGTCCTGTAGAGTCCTGCAGAGCCATGCAGAGTCCAGGAGAGTCCTGTAGACTCCTGCAGAGTCCTGTAGAGTCCAGCAGAGTCCTGTAGAGTCCTGCAGAGCTGCTGGCAGCTGGATGAGTTTCACAGGAAAAACTGGGAGGAGCAGCTGTGGATGATTCAGCCAACAAAACTGTGATGAATGAGTTTCCAACCAGCATAACTGAGAGGTACGAGGTGTGTGTGTGTGTGTGTGTTTGCAGAAACTGAAAGTCGTATCTCAGATATTCTCAGTAGATATCAATCATCAAAGGCTGATCAGTATCAGAGTGTTTAGAGTATTTACAACTGCAAGTGCATTGTCTTCTGTCACAATTTCAACCCTCCTCCCTAATCCGGCCTCGGGACCGGCTAAAGTGACCCAAAAGAGACACTGACTGTAAACCAGCCAGCGGTGACTTCGCGCATGTGCGATTTGCAGACTGGACACTAAGGGGTTAACATCCCCTCCGGCTCTGTCACTGCAGCTGGGAGAGACTGCTGCTGGAGGATTGTGCCGCCTCGACTCGTTCTTACACCTCTTAACGAGCCACCGGCCCAAGCGGCTTTTAAGTGGACCAAGAACATCAGAAAAAGTCACTAGATTTGTCCCTAGTCACTTTAAAAAAAAAAAAGTTGTTATGGGGGTCTGAAAAGTCGCTAAATCTAGCGACAAAGTCGCTAAGTTGGCAACAAAGCTGCTCACTGCCCTAAGGAGCTACGCTGTTACGCTTATGTTATGTCACGTTACCTGCGCTACTATATATAGTAGCGCAGAATATAGAACGTGTATAAGCTTGAATGTTACCTTTTATGTTGATGTCCTAAAAGGGTCCGACAGGATTTGATGCGCTCGTTGATGACTCAAAACAAGTCAAAAATGACATTGTGTGTTGTTGTGCTCAAACAGTGTGAGTAGAAATCATTAGTGGCGCATCGATATTAATGATCATGTGAAATTTCAGCAGCGCCGCACGTAATCCAGCAGCGGCGCACCGTTGCTGCTGAATGAATGTAGGGGAAACACTGATGTATATAGTATATTTAATCTGTATGAATCCAATACTGGTGACTTTATATTATATATGTGACCATAACTTACTCTGTGTGATTTTGTTGGAGCTTTATGCTGCTTTGCTAATCAGTCAGTTAATCAAACTTTAACATCTTTATTTTTTTTTAAGGCTCATTAATGTTGCAGGTTTTGCTGCCAGAAACTCAGATGAAATATGAAAATGCTGTTTGTTTTCGCTTTAAACTGTCAAGTTATTTTCTGAGAAAACATGAAATCTTCACATTTAAAATGAACTAACATTTAACACAGTTGTGACTCACTGCGTGTTCAATAAATCCATGTTAAAACTTTATGTAAGGACAAAGAGTGAAGTTTCCTTTCTGACTGCAGAGTTTAACCATTTAAAGAGGTGACCTTTGACCCTGGCAGGTGCACCGACCGGTCAGAGGTCAGAGGACAGGCGGTGGGACGGGGTTAATGAGCAGCCGTCAGACTTCATCTTTATTAACCGACGTTTAACACAAAACGTGTGAACAAACTGAGACGGAAACACTGACGGACTGTCTGACCTCTACGCACACACACACACACACACACACACACACACACACACACACACACACACACACTCTCCAGCCTCATGACTGGGCAACAGGTCAGTGTGATAGGAAGTGAGGCGGAGGTCAGAGTCTTTATGGATGCTTCAGGTTTCTGTCCTTTAGTATCTAAAGTCACTTTAAAGAAACAAAGCAATGAAAAAAATAAAAATAAAAATAAAAATAAAATAATAATAACAGATGGCTGGAATCAAGCAATCTGATTGTTTGTTTACCGTTACTAAGCAACCAAAGCAACTTCAATCTCCCATTAGTGTCAAACTGGTTAAATATGAAGATTACTGTTTAAACTAACCTCATGCCTCTTTGGGGGCTAAAAGATAAAACATTGAAGTTACAGTTTAATCTCACTTGATTAAGTGTTACAATCGACAGGAAGTCTCTTTTCGTCCTTTCAAAATAAAAGCTTCCATTATCAAAACAGGCGACTCTTAAAGGGCTTCAGTTCACTGTACCAGTACTCCAGTGAACTGAATGACGGAGGCAGTACGTTCTTTGAATGGCTCACTGAGAGTGAATCAGGACTCCTTTCAGTATTTGTGTATAAGTGAATGTTCATAAGAGAGAAATCTCCTGTCAGCGTCTCGGCTCTTCTACGTGGAGTTTGAGGCTCTTCTGTGGGGAGTTCCCATGTTCTCCCTGTGTCAGTGTGGGTTCTTTCCGGGTCCTTCGGCTTCCTCCCACAGTCCAAAAACATGCACTTAGCTTTAACTGGTGACTCTAAATCGCCTGTAGGAGTGAATGAGAGCGTGGTTGTCTGTGTCTATGTGCCAGCCCTGTGATAGTCTGGGGACCTGTCCAGGGTGTACCCAATGTCAGCTGATCGACTCCAGACACCCGAGACCCGAAGACGAGGAGAGGTTAATGAATAACTTGATTCAAAAACTTCTGTTTTGAAATCATCATGTTTTTTTCCAGAAATCCCAAACTTTTCTTTGTGAGTCCAAAATGTAGTTTGGAAATACAGACGAGTGTTCAGAAATGAAAACTAGAAATCAGAAGTTTCTTTCTGAATCCAGAAGCAGCAAGTTAAACTTTTGGAATTTGTTTTTTTCGACAGAGAAATTTCACAGATTGAATCAGATTATTGTATGTAAATAAAGACGACAAAATGTTGAAATATCTGCAGACTTTTCACACTATTAGGGCGTTTTCACACCTGAAAGTCCGTACCAAGGTCCGGACCAAGGTCCGTGTTCTGTTACATTGTATACATTTGGTCCTATTGGTTTTGGTTTCACACTGCAAAAGGAATAACCGTCTTTACAAGACAATTCTACTGGACACGGCAACCCCCCTTTGTACTTCCGCTGCGTTGTTAGGCCGGCCGGCATCTGACATCAGTGTTACTTCCTTAACGTGTTTACACAAAATGAATCCAGCGAGCCACCTTTTACTCCGTTTGAGTCCTTTTCCCATGCGTTATTTCAGTCTTGTGGCAGTGAAGGTTTCTGCTGCTGTCCTCAGCTCCGTTGTGCACACAATTAAATATTTGTCCTTGGTCTTGTGTTACCTTGCCGCTGATTAGTGATTGTGCTCACCTGCTGAGGCGCGCCGCGGAGCAACGTACACGCTGTCGCGCGCATGCAGCAGCACGGCCGCTGTCTCACACACGCAGCTGCACCTCCAGGCAAATCACCGCAACAAATACTTTTGCTGGTCTTTTGCTACCATAGCACCAGCTTAATGAGCAATACATGAGAGTGCTTGGTATTCGCAAGATGAGCCTCCTCATCATACCTAAACTGTATCGCCGTCGACAGGAGAGGCGTAGAAAACAGCTCGCAATCCTGCAATCCAACTTCCTGTACCGTAATTCGAGAGCAGAAGAAGAAGAAAACTGTCATTGATACGACGGTCCGAACTATAAAAAAAGTTGTTTTCACACTGCAAAAGGTTCGGGACTTGGTTCGTTTGGTCTGGACCGAGACCAACTCTTTTGGTCGGACCAAACTTTGATCCTTAGGTTCGGATCAGACTGAAAAGTCCTAAAGTCCGGACCAAACAAGATAGGTGTGAAAGCGCCCTTAAAGTCAGTGTGTGACTTTGTTCAGTGTGTGTGGTGTGTGTGTGTGTGTGAGAGAGAGAGAGAGTGTGTGTGTGTGTGAGAGAACAGATGGAAACATAATTTATTAACAGTCAGTAATTTATGATTCATGTCACATTAAAATGATATTAGAGCGACTTTAAAAAGCTGTTTTCACTCTCTAATAATGTTTGATGGCACTGACATGTTTTCATGTTGTTTATTGAATCGTCTGATCTGTGTCACTGCGTCTCTGTGGCTTCACTTATTGTTTCAGAAAGACATAAATCAGCTTTGTGTGAGACGATAGGAGAACAAAGACAAGCTGACAGGATGACGAGCTGCTCCTTTTATTAATTCTCTTCATTTCTCAGCACAAACCACAAATGTGGTCTGTGAAACGTCAGAGCTCACAGCCAATCACAGCGCAACGCGGTGAACAGGGAGTGTGAGGTCACGAGGTGTTTGGGAGACGAGCTGCGGTCAGAAACACCAGGAGATTATGTTTGTTCACAGTTTCACACGGAGAAAAACATCAACATTTGTTGCTTTGAATGTTAAATTAAAGCCAAAAACTAACTGAAACACTTTCTCACACTGATTAAAGTTATTCATACCTTAATAAACATCTGGAACAGCTGTTTTATTCCTCATGTTTGTGTTTGGAGTGACGGCGACTTTCACTGTGAGACAACTGTGTGTATATGAAGCTGATAAACTGTTTAAATTAAAGTTTAAAGTATCTAGTTTGTGCAGCTGCAGAGCAACACACACACACACAGATGACAATAAGTGTGTGTGTGTATGTGTGGGAGGAGCATGTTTGTGTGGTTACATGTTTTCATAAATCAAACAGGAATGTAAACAAGCAGAAAAGATTCTGATCAAAACAAAAAGCTGGTTAACATGGAAACAGTGGTCATAGAGAGGAGGAGGAGAGGAGAGGAGGAGAAGGTTTGGTTTTCAAAGTCCCTTTATTCACCCATCTTACAGGATGAAAAAAATAATTTTCAATCAGTACAGGGTAAGCAAAACAAATTTTACAAAACAAAAAACAAACAAAACAAAAACACCAAACAAACACAGAAAACTATTTCAGATCAAAAACACCCCCAACAGCCCACATCTGACTGAAGCCCTGCACATTGTCCATCATGAGGTAGTAGGTGTGCTCCACCCTCAGTCTGGCCTTCAGCAGTCCCTTCAGGACCAGGACTGGCTCCACACTGCCCACACCCTGAGCATGGTTCCTGCGAGTCAGCCAAGTGGCCAACTTCGCACAACCTGATAAAAAAATTCACCAAATTGTGGATAGTCTTTTTCCGGGCAGTATATTTGGGCCCAAAAACAAAAAGATAAAAAAAAAAAACCTCCCAAGAGCCTGAAACCACCTTTTTAAAAGCTTGAACAGTACTGACAGGCGTGAACACACAACAAATAAATGTGTGAGTGTTTCGGTCTGGGAACAGAAAGTACAACCCTCCCCTAGCTCAGGATCCAGATGCGCTCTGTATCTATTTGTTGCTATAGCTCCATCTACGATCCTCCACTGGAGGTCTGCTGTCCATTTTTCAACGGGCAGCTTGTACAGAGACCGCCAACTGCTTTTCGGCGAAACGTCTGAGCCAAAAAACTCAGTCCACTTCGACTGCTTTACGAGATAATGCAGGTTCAGGACCTTCACACAGATCTGGTACAAGACTCTCTTATCTGCATCCTGAAACTTCCTCCTGCCACTCCCCCACAGCTGGGGCAACGGACAGAGAGGGGAAGCTGTACTCCGACCCCTCACTCCACTGGTCACAGACAGAACAGTTACTGTTGAAGTGTTGTAGGGATTGTGGCAGGGCAGCACAGACTTCCTCCACCACTCTGTTGAAGTCCCTGGCCGAGGTGATGTTGGTTCTATTTCTCAGGGCGTCCACAGAGGTCATCATGGCCTGAATCAGGTGGCCCAGTTTGGTGCAGCCAGCGTCCCAGAGACAGGCTAGCAAAGGCTCCTCAAACAGCCACATGCCTGGAGTCTGGTTAGTGGCACGTGAAGTTTTTAAGATCTGCCAAGCCTGCAGAACAGAGTTATAAAAACATGTTGATCCAGATAAGTCCACCTGTCCAGACTGCAAGAGGAAAAGCTGCTTGCTGTATCCCAAACGCCCAGCTTTCCTTTCCTTGCCCCACTGAAGCCCACCAGGCAAGCTGGGTACAGATTGATCCTGCCACTGCCCTACCAACATAGCCTTGCTCTTCTGCCAGTTTACCCGTGCGGATGACGCCTTTTCATAGAGGGACAGGCAGTCCTGTAAACTCTTAATGTCCTCCTGATTGGTGACAAAAATATTGATGTCATCTGCATAAGTAGACACAACAGGAGGACATTCTGAGATGGAGAACCCAGGCAAAGAAAGACCACTGAGCCGACCTCTAAGTTTGCAGAGCAAGGGTTCTATGGCCAAGCTGTACAGCTGTCCAGAAAGGGGACAACCCCTGCCTTATTCCCCGCTGTACAGGAATTGGCCGACTCAGCCCCGCCCCCATCTTCACCATGCACTGTGCTCCAGTGTATAACAGACTCACCTAGGATTGGTCAGAGTGTACAATAATTTCCAGGATAAGCTTTAGTCTGTTGGAAAGTGCTCTAGAGAGCACCTTGTAGTCTGCACAGAGGAGGGCAACAGGCCTCAAGTTCTTTAATAAGGCGAGGTCCCCTTTTTTAGGCAGCAAGGAGAGAACTGCTCGCCTACAAGAAAGAGGCAGGGATCCAGTTTTAAAAGACTCCATTAAAACAGTGTGTAAGTCAGGTCCGAGGATAGACCAGAACCTTTGATAATACTCAATGGATAGACCGTCAATTCCAGGTGCCCGTCCTGTTGACATCTGGTTGACTGCCTCTGTCAGCTCTTGCAGAGTCAACCCAAGGTCCAGAGACTCTTTCTCCCTGGGGATGAGCTGAGGGAGCCCCCCAGGAGCTCCTCACGACAGTCCATGCTGCATGGTTCTGCACCAAAGAGGCTAGCACAGAAGTCCATCGCGTGGCTCCTCATCTCACTCAGACTGGTGGTGACTCTGTTTCCAGGAAGGTCAAGGCAGGTCATTTGTTTTCTTTGTGCAACAGACCTCTCCAGATTAAAGAAAAACGAACTCGGGGCATCCATGTCCTCGAGCTGGAGAAAACGAGACCTCACCAGGGCTCCCTTCACCCTCTCCTGCAGGAAGGAACTTAAAGCAAGCTTCTTTTCTTGCAGCATCTGACCCCTGGTGGGATCTGAGTGTAGACCCTCTTCAATGTTTTTAATAGATTGCTCCAGCTCCTGAACTGTTGCCTTGATCTTGGCAGTGGAAAAAGATGTATACTGCTGACAAAAGACCCTGCTCTGTGCTTTCCCGACCTCCCACCACAGTTTTCTTTTCTTTCCACTGTAGCCAAAAGTTCTCAAAACTGTTACAAAAAGACCTGTCCTGCAGTAGTTTATTGTTAAAACACCAGTAGGATTTAATCCTTTCGCCTGGTGAGATGATCAGATCGGTACTAGTGAGGTGGTGGTCAGTGAAGCCTACTGGGGTTATACTGCTGCGGATCAGTCTAGAGCTGAGGTTTTGTGATAGATAGATTCTGTCTAATCTCGCTACACTCACCCTGTTATTGTTCACCCTCACCCATGTGTACTGTCTAGCCCGTGGATGTTTCACCCTCCATGTGTCTACCAGGTCTAAATGTGTGATGATGGTGTTGAGGCTCTGAGATGACTGTGGATGGGGTTCCTCACTTGTTCTGTCCATGGTGAAATCTACGGTGCAGTTAAAATCCACGCCAAAGATTAAAAACTCCTGATTGTATTTGACAAGCTCATCTTTGACCAAGGAGAAGAAGTCTGCTCCCTCTCTTCCCTGGTTTGGGACAGACATTCACAAAAACGACCACAGAGCTCTGTATCTCTGCCTGGACTATGAGGAGCCGACCCTGCACTACCTCATGAGAAGACAGGATAGTAGCACTTGTTGCTGTTTTAAAGAGAACTGCTAATCCTGCACTAAAGTTAGTGCAATGACTAACGCCTGGATTCCACTGGATGCGTAACGACTCCGACAGGGGTCTGTCCGCAACGGCTGCGTACCTCCGCAGTCCGTCAACACCCACCGGATCCGTCTGTGTCGGAGCTGTTGCGGACAGCAGAGTCCCGAGGACGCACGAGATCTCGCGAATTCTAATCAAATTACTAAACTAATCAATTGATATAACTGGAAGATAATCAACATCTCCTCGTTAATGACTGGAGACAAATGCAGCGACTCCGTCTTAACGAGCGCTAACGAGGTCGGCCGGCTTGTTAACGAGCCGGCCGACCTCGTTAGGGAACCCGAGGTATTTTATTTTGAAAATATACCGGTGTTTTATTTTGTGTCTGTGCAAGACTTCCTGTCCCGAACGATCTGCTCTGTGCTGAATTTATGCGTAGTGCTCCGTCGTCCGACAAAAATAGAAGCTCTGCGCAAGTGTTGCGAGGGCTGTCGGATGGCCCTGCGTTGTCGGACTCATTACGCAGCGGATCTGCAGTCGGTGGAATCTCACACATTGATTATAATGGGTGCGTAACGGCTCCGACGACGGATCTGCAGCCGTTACGCATCCAGTGGAATCCAGGCGTTAGGGCACATGGACCCTCCCACCATAAACCCCAATCTGTCTCATCTGTAGAAGTAGTATGTGTCTCCTGTAAAAACAACACATCCAAGCTTTTTTGGCAAGAGACCTCCTTAATCAGGGCTCTTTTGTGTCCATCTCGCCCACCATTGATGTTTAGAGACCCTATCTTAAGGCACGCCATAGAGATACAGAAAAGAGACAGACAGGTAGAAAACAGAAACAAACAGTTTATAGAAGAAAACACCGTGCGATACATGATCATTTTTAATTTTTTGGCAGTTTTTTCTTTTGCAGCCTTTCTTAGAGTTGTGATGTGTTTTTTTAGACAAAATTTTTTTTTCTCGTCCAACAGATCAAAACCTACCAGATTTTTCAATACACTTACTGATCTGATGAACTTTTCAGTGTCGCTGAAATAATCTGACACTTTAACTGATCTTTTGTACATGACATCCAAAAACCCATTAATCTCCTCTAAAGAATAGAGATCAGTGTTCCTGACTACAGGTTCACCTGTGTCCGACACCTGGCTACCACACACACTCTGTCCTTCACACACAGTTTGATCCCTACGTGCACTTCTGGTCACCACTCCCTCAGCTGCAATAACTGCTGGCTCAGACTGAGACGCTCCACAGTCTGCAGACTGAGAGCCGTTCAGGCTCTCTGCAGGCACAGATACCTGCCGCTCCTCAGGCTGACTCTGTTTCTCTCCATCAATGTTTTCAGACAGAGAGACAGTGGCGCAGGCCGCCGTGCCCGCATTACCGCTACCCGACACTTCACCCTCCGCCAGCGGACCGTCAGCAAGGGAGCCACCAGCCGCAGGCCCCGCAGCGGACCCGGCCGCAGCGTCAGCCGCCGCGGAACCGGGGCCAGCCGCCGAACCCACAGCCGGCAGCCCGGCGCCAGCGGAGCCGGTCTCCCCACCGGAGGAAGCCGCTCCCTGCTGTCTATGCGGACACGCAAACCTTTTGTGCCCCACATCTCCACATTCAAAACACTTTAGCGAGGCTGAGCTGGCGTACACCATGTAGAAAGCGTCTCCATGCTTCACTCTGAAAGACACGTCCAGTGTCTGAGCAGGTGAGCTCAGAAACATGAACACCTGCCTCCTCAGGGACTGGACGTGCCTCAGCTTAGGGTCTTTACACCCCAGACTCACTGTTTTAAAGCCGCTGGCCAATTTACCGAACCTACGGAGCTCGTTCTCCAGCATCTCATTGGGAATGAACGGCAGAACACCGAAGACGGTGATCCGCATGGAGGGGACCGACAGCGGGGACACCTGCACAAAGGTGTCTCCGATGAACACGCCACTCTCAATCAGCTGATTGACATGCAATACATCCTTCAGAAACACAACCACTGCTCTGTTCATTCTAGATGCATATACCAGGTTATCATGTCCCACCTGCTCCCCTACAGCCAGCAGGACCTCCTCCACAGTAGAGCTACTGTCAGACGGGACTATGCGGACTCCCTGTTGGAGGGACGGAGATGGCGTCTCGGAGGACGCCATTTCTCCCGAAACACACCAACCACAAGCCAAAAAGTCAGCAAACACACTCAACAAAAGTATTCAATCTTACCTGATCATGTACAAAGGCCCATACGGAGAAAAGGGAAAGAAATCCGAAAATCAGGGACAGAAAACCAAATCCAAACTTTGCGCCTCTCACGCGCCCGCCACCACTCACATACTCACGCTCACCGGAACCGGAAGGAGAGGAGGAGCAGGAGCAGGAGTAGGAGGAGAGGAGGAGGAGGAGGAGGAGGAGAGATGGGGAGGAGAGGAGGGGGAGAGGAGGAGGAGAGGAGAGGAGGAGGGGAGGAAGAGGAGAAGGAAGAGGAGGAGGGGAGGGGAGAGGAGGAGAGAAGGAGAGGAGGAGAGGAGAGGGGGAGGAGAGGAGAGGAGAAGGAGAAGTCTCAGAGTGAATCTCTCCTCAGCTCTGACTCACAAACCTTCGGTGAATGTTGGACGGGCGGCGAGTGACTCCAGAACCTCCGATGGTTTCATTTTTCAGAGATTTTATGTTAAACAGAGAAACAGTGTTTGTGTGGGTGAGGTCTGATGATGTCATATGCTCAGGAATGTGAGGAATGTGCTGACATTACATCATCAATAGCCAGCTGAGATAAATCAGTCTGGACTGTGAGCTCTTGATTGGTCGAGCTCTCAGTGAACTTTAGAGGACAGAACCAATCAGGTCTCATGTTCCTGGCGTTCGTGTGACAGACGGGGGAGGGGCGATAATCTGAGAAAAAAACTTGGATTAAAATCAAACAGAAATTTAGAAATGATGAGGTTAAAGTTGTAAATTTACAAGAAAAAAGTAACATATTTACAAATTTAAATATAAAACAAGAAAAAAGTAACATATTTACAAATTTAAATATAAAACTTTAAACAGTTTTTTCTGTGAATGACGCCAAACACAAATATATCAGCTGCACAAACAATAAAAACATCAGCTGTAGAAACTGTTTGATGCAGTGGCGTTCTAGATCAGTGTTACTGTGGGGGCCAAGCAGGGGCCAGTGTTTAATCAGAGGGACATTATAAACCGGCAAAAATGAGCAAAGGTTTTGAAATAAGCATTCAAAACCTTTGTATCAGCTTATTTAAAGCTTATGTCATTTAAGCATATTTGGAAGATATAAATACATTGATTAAAACAATGACTCACCAACAATAACTGTTATTTTTGTACGACAATGACATTTGTCAATTACAATTACAATTATTTTATTTTGAAAGTGCAGTACAGTGATAACTAGAAAATTTCCTCTGGGGAAATTCTAAAAGGGCCACGGGGGCTACTGCGGGTGTGTGTACACTATGATGAGATTCTTCAGAGATTTCAAACAATTGATACTAGTAATGTTATGATGCTATATTATAAACAAGGAGCACACCTACAACAAGCATTCATTTTCAAGTATTTATTTATACAGCAACCTATGACCTTTAACCTCAAAATGTGTGTGAAACATGTCTATCTGGAGGAGTGTGCGCGCTTATGCGCGCATTTGTGTGTGTGTGTAACTAAAATCACATAAAGTTACCTGTGTGTGTGTGTGTGTGTGTATGTGTGTGAAGCATGTGTATCTGGAGGAGTGTGCGTGCTTACGCGCGCATGTATGTTCACGTGCTTGTATCTGTAGCTGTAATTACATAAAATGACCTGTGTGTGTGTGTGTGCGTGTTTCTGTAACTGAAATCACATCAAAGGGTCAAAGGAAATCAGAGCAGAGCAATCAACAGAATTAACTGCAGCTGTCGCATGTTCCGGAAAAGTTTGAAAAACCGGAGGTGGACAGACTGGAATTTCTGGCCTCGAACAGAAAGCATTTTTGGCAAAATCATAATACCTATCATTGATCCGACTTCACTTAGAGCATCCTAAGTTCTTCCTGAACAGCTACAGCTACATTTTGTGAAGAAAAATGAAGAAATAGCTTTGTAAGAGAGATCTGAAAAACTGTTAAATATGCTTTTCTACAGAAATCTTGCGTTTTTAATATGGGAGTCAATGAGGCTGTTGGTGGCACATCTGTGCGTCCTACGTCCAAACTATAACTCTGACAGCTTTACCAGAGGATTGTGAGTGAGAAGACAAATTTTCCTAAGTTTCTATGTATAAATTATTTCTGTAGAGTGGAATTTGTGGCCTGGAGCGCAGTTTTCAAATGTATTTTTTCACAGTTTTTTCTCTCCCTCTACACTCTGAGTGATGACATCACACACTCTGAAACGAACAACCCTTTATAATCTCAGAATTTCTCCAAAAATGATCATGGTCATTAAACAGGGATTGATAAAAAAAACTATATGACCTATCGAAACGTGGATTAATACACCAATACACAAGACTTGTGTCTACTGTTTACAGTTTAAATGGAGTCTCTAGGTGAAATGATGCTGGAGAACTAGACATTTAAAAATCTCCAATTATTGTTCTTTTTCGCTCATTTTTTTTCGGCCGTCCCATTCACTTCAATGCAAAATTTTGGCAGTTTTTTTCGCGACGTAAGTCGTAAAAAATTCCTATTCCGTAGAGAAAAGTAATACCACACCGATCTCAATCAAACCGTACGTTTTGATATATAATTTCTCTAGTAGCGGGACGAAATTGTGTCCGGAAGAGGAAGAAGAAAAAATCCACAGTATAACAATACTGTGCTCGGGGCTGTTGCTGTAGGGGCCAGTGCTCGGTGCGATTGCCCCGTGGCCCTAATAATCTTTTTTTTTTAGATACACAAGCTTTTATTGCACAATTAAACTATTATACAATGCAAACATTATTGGTTCCTTTTGTGTACAATGAGATATTGTTTGAACAAAAAATAGGAAAGAATTGTTCCATCATTCATCGTTATAAATTGATCATTTTATTATTAATTTGACACAGGGGCGACAGCAGGGGCCAAAGGGTTCCAAAGTGGCCCCTGTGGGCCCCTGTGTAGAACTAGGTTTGATGCCTTCTCCTGAATTCAATCACGAAATTTATATTTATCTAGTAAAAATTATGTTTTAAAATCTGAGGACACAAACGCAAAGTAAAGAAGAAAACTCTACAGAGAAACCCACACACATATTTACTGATAAACCTGCAGGTCACCTGAACACAACACCAGCCTCAATGTGACCTCTGACCTCTGAGAGAAAATCCACAACATGATAACAGACAAGAGGAGTGTGAGTGTGTGTGTGTGTGTGTGTGTGTGTGTGTGTGTGTGTCTCAGAGTGACAAACAGGAAGTGGAGGAGCATCTCTTTTCTCCGTCAGCCCTTTTCGTTTCCTCTTTTCTCTCCAGGAGCCTCAGCAGCAGCAGGAGACACAGAGGAGCAGCCGTTGCTCTCTGACTCACCATCCTGCTCCTCCCAGCTCCTCCCTGTTCTTCCCATCTCCTCCTCACTCCTCCCTGCTCCTCCTCACTTCTCCCTGCCCCTTCTGTCTCCACCCTGCTCCTCCCAGCTCCTCCCTGCTCCTCCTTCTTTCTACCTGCTCCTCCTGTCTCCTCCCTGCTCCTCCTCTCTCCTGTCTCCTCCCTGCTCCGTCCTGCTCCTCCTGTCTCCTCACTTCTCCTGTCTCCTCCCTGCTCCTCCCAGCTCCTCCCTGCTCCTCCCTGTTCCTCCTGCTCCTTCTGTCTCCTCCTCACTTCTCCCAGCTCCTCCTGTCTCCTCCTGTAGTCTCACAGGTTCTCCTTTTTTTCTTGTCTATTGTCTGTGTGCAGGTTTATTACATGTTGTTGTTGTTGTGTTTCTGTTGGTGATCAGAGAACCTGAATCATCTGTTAGTAACATATTATATAATAACTGAACACTCTGATGCAAAGCTGTAAACTCTGAGATTACATCAGAGGTTTCCTCCATCACACACTGTTCTCCGGAGGATGAACCAACATCCTGCAGGTGGACTCTCCATCCTCTCTGTCCTATGACTGATGATAATCACATTGGGTGTTTCTGAGGAATCAGGTTGCTTCATATGGATTTATATTAATCAGAAATAGGATTATATGGAGTTAGAACTGACTGGATTATTACTGTTGAAATATTAGCATAAAAATAACATAAATGGTTATGTTATTAAAAGACTTTTCTATCAAGAATAACAGATCCACTCAATCTTGACTGGCATGATGTATGGTCTAACATTCCAAGAGTATCACCCAATCCAGACCATCAGCAGATTCACGACAATTTCATTCATAGAACTTATTTCACCCATAGCATGAAAGTAATTAACAGTCCTTTATGCACTTTCTGCCTACTAAAAGCTCATGGTACATATCTTCACATGTTCTGGGAATGCTCTCCTGTTGGTCAGTTCTGGAACAATATTGCATCCAAATGATCTGCCTTGATTAATGACCCTGTACCTGTTACTATCAATGTTTTGATTCTAAATGATTTGTCAGCCCTTCAGCTCTCTAAAATTCAAAAGCGTGCTGCATTTGCTGGACTTACAGCTACTGAGAGAATGATTGCAACCCTTTGGAAACCACCTCATAACTCGTCTATTCGAACAGACCCTGTCCTTTTTGGGTGTCATATATATGGAGCTCACTCTTCTTTTTTCCCCAAAGATTACTTACTGCTTTATTAGATGGTGGCAGATAGAAAGGGGGAGCAAGAGGGGAAGACATGGAGACCTTGATCTCCCTATATCTCACATAAATGGAGCATCAGAAAAGACTTTGGACACTTGGATAAACATTGCTGAGTCTTTGAAAAGTTTGCTGTAGATGTGTGCTATAGCCTTCTTACTCCTATTTGCACGTGTTTGGTCCCTTATGTTTTATGTCTGTCCCTCCAACAATGTCATTTGTTTGTTTGTTTGGTTTGTTTATATGTTTGTGTGTGTTTGTGTATGTCTGTTTCTGTATGCCTTAATTGTAAGCTGCAGACATCATTCTTACTGTGATGGTGACTGATTACAAAAAAAAAGAATCACAGATCCACCTCTCCACCATCCTGCTGCACAACATGTTATATTTATATGATATTAAATCTATCCTATAAAGACAAACTTTATCTAGAAAGAGAGAAGAACAGAGCTCTGCTGCACCAGACTCCAGCAACAAAACCATCGTTTTAACAGCAGTGTTCATGTTGTAGTCAGGAGGAGGTCTGGGCCTCAGCTGTGGACTCGTTGTCTTAAAGTTTACCCAGAGGGAAATCCATAAAATTTACACATGGATGGATAGACAGGGGAAACAGTGGCGTAAATATCGACCGAGCAGCTGCAGCGGGGCCCAGACGGCTTCAGGGACCATGAAGGAAGTGGATATGAATTAATCTTTAAATTTATTAATTAATCTGAGGAGCCAGAACGCAGCTTAGGAGTATTTCGGCCCACTTTAACCCCTGATGGGACACTTGCAGTTCTCTCCAGTGGCTGTGGCTGTATCCCAAAGTCAAGGAAGGATCCTCAAACGGCTGAATTTGAAGGATACTACGTCATCGACAGCTGAAGGACTGTCCCGATGTCCAGAATCCTCCAGAGGATGCAATCCTTCTTTTGCCCAAATTCCGAGGATGCGTGTGTGTATCCTCCGTGTCCCGCATACTTATAAAGCCTTGCGGTCATCGGTCTGCCGGGAGATTATAAAAATGGCGAGCAGAGAAACAACAACGCTGGCGGAGCAATTTGAATTTAAATATATAAGTATTTTCAGTTTACACTGGATATTTGTTATCACATAACTTACAGAACTTGTGTTAAAGGCAAGCAAAACATACATAAACAAATGCCAGAATATTTAGCTAAAAGATAATAAACATCATGTTGATACATTATCAGTTAAGTTAATTGATGCATTTCAGTTGCTAAAGTTATTAATTGTTAATTCATATGTTTCAGATGATGATGTACTATGTGCAAAGTATACGTAGCTATGCCATTCAGAGGGGTATACATATGATTATTGTGTTAACAGAACGAAAGTCCGCTATTATCCGTTATTGTTATTTATAAATAACTGTTATTGTTATTCATAAATAACTGTTATTGTCCTGTAAAATAAAAAAAGAGAAACAGAACACATCTCCATGGTGAGTTCTGCTCCAGTGAAATATTCAGGTTTAATCCACTTTGTGGCTTTTACTTGGTAAGTAGTGGAAATTCAACCTTAAAGCATCTTCTTCCATTTCCACAAATATGTGGCAGAGTGCTGATGCCAAAGACACATCATGTCTGAACTGGTTTAGAAATTGCAGCACTGAATTTAAGCAGGACGTCCAATTACACAATGACGCACACCTGCACACTGAAGGCTGTTCCATTAGTGCGTTATTACAGTGATAGGAAGGATTTTGGCCTCTGGAGGACCCGACTCTGAAGGAATGATGATGCATAAAACAGCTCTTAGCGACAAAAACACAGACATGGTTAGGCACAGTTTAGATTACTGAAGACACAAGGAATAATGTGTCAGTAACAGGTGTCTTTACTCATCACAGTTGTAGTTATTTCCGCTTCCTTTTGATACATTTCTTCACATTAAATCACAGATAAATATTTTAATTTTGCTTCAGAAACACACACACACACACACACACACACACTGTAGACAGTGAACACAGGACCCATGCCTACCCATGCAGGGACCCTACTAACAACCAGAACTTAAGCAACCTTTTTCAAAGTCGACCCATTAATCACAAAACACACACACAAGAGATTGCAATTCAACACAGTGTATTATACAATTCAGTGCCCCAAAATACAACCCATAATTCACACAGCCCAAAACACCAAAATTAGTCTCTTTCTTCCAACCAAAAATAGTCCTTTTCAGGTACCCAATAAATAAACAAAATAGTCAGTTTTTGAAAATAAAAGTTGGTCAAACAAAACCCAAACTAAGTGGCGTCTCCGGCGTCTAATACACCAGCTTTGACCGCGGCTTTACCTCCCGGTTGCCGGCAGACATCGGAGAAGGACCGTCAGGTGGAGGCCAGGAGTTTGGGAGCCAGGGGATAAATCCAAAGGTGAGAAGCGAGCACTACAAAATATAACACGGACTGGAAACTCGCTGCCAGGGATTGGCAAGTTAACGGAGCAGACACTGGACAACTAGACCTCTTCCTCCTCAGTAGCTGCGGACCGCCATTTTGAATTCCCCATACCGGCATTTCTGTGATTGGCTGAACAGAGGGCGTGCTGGAGTCCGGGGCCTTCCCGGAAGTATGACAGCATCGCTACAACACACACACACACACACACACACAAGGTTACTGCAGGAGAACAGACAGATAACTGTGACTGTAAATGAATCATATATATTGAACAGCAGAATGACGAAGACAGACATGAACCAGAAATCTTCTGTGTTCTGCTCTTTATTACTGATACAAATATAAACCTGTGTGATCACATATTCATATTATATTTATATATATTTTCTTGTTATGTTTGTTTGAATTAATCATGCATAAATGAGAATAAAGCTTCATGTAAACTGTCACTTTGTTGTGTTCACCCTGCAGCTTTATTTATGATCTGAACATTTATTAATGGTATCTGTTAGCTGTCTGTGAGGACACATGTCCCTCACCTCGTCTCATCATTTTAATGTTTCTCTTTGAATCAAATGAGTTTTAATCAATATTCAGAATGATATATATTAAAATTAACAGTTATTTAAGTCAGCACTGTTGACTTAAAGCATTAAAGTGAAGATTATTAAGATATTCGCAGAAATATCTGTTGTATTCTGGGTCAGTTTGTGTTCATGTTTGGCTCATTTTAAACATGTATGTTTTTAAAATACATAAAAACAGTTGGATGTATCTGGAGGATCTGGGTGATGTGATGTTTGTTTCTGTGGCTCAGATGAGAAAATATCAACTATAACTGCAGATATTCTGTATGATTTCTTTATGTGACTTTATATTTGTGTTTTTAAAGATTTACTTCTTCAGGAAGAATGAGCAGAGAGCATTTCACTGAATATTATTCACATTAATGCTTTAATCAGACTGAAGTCATTCAAGTTTAAAAGGAAATATCTGCAAAACTTTGAAACGTCTGTGAGAATATCACTTGAGTTTAAAATAGTCAGATCATTTAAAATCAATTAAATTCAAAATAAAATGTTGCAGGTCTTTAAAATAAAAATGGGACACTTGCAGTTCTCTCCAGTGGCTGTGGCTGTATCCCAAAGTCAAGGAAGGATCCTCAAACGGCTGAATTTGAAGGATACTACTACGACAAAAATAAAGTATGATTTAGAACATTTTATGTGAAATTTCTGAGAATTTAAAGATTAAATTAAAAGATAATTTCTTATAAAGTTCAAATAATGTAAAATATAGTTCAGAGAATGTGAAATTAAATTTGATGGTCTTAGATAACTTTTGGGACAGTTAAAATATAGTTCAGAGGATTTAAAATAAAACTAAAAACATTCAAAAATTTAATTTAGGAAATTACAAAAATAATTTATGAATAAGAAAATAAAGTCCAGAAGTTAAGACAGGAAGGAGAAGAAACTGACTGATACCTGCAGATAAACTGAGTGTGTGTGTGTGTGTGTGTGTGTGTGTGAGTGTGAGGTAACTGTCCTGCGGTGGATCATTCTGTTCCTTCGTCTTCGTCATCTCTGTCACCAGCTGCCTCTCTTTCCCGTCACTCACACTTCCTCTCTTCTTCCTCCTTCCTTCCCGTAAGTTTCCCCTTTTTTACCACCCAAGCACGCACACGCACACACACACACACACACACACACACACACACACACACACACTCTCTCTCCAGGAACCTTGTGTTCCTGGAAATAATCGTATTTTTAAAGCTGAAACAGGTCAGGAGCTACTGTTGGGCGGGAAACAAAAACCCGTTTTTACACAAAATTTCCCGATTCACATGATGACTGTGGTTTCATTTTTCATGTTAATGTGGAGATTTTAAATAAAAAATTATTTCTTAATTCTAACAACAACAACAACAACAACAACAAAATAACTCAAAGGAACAATGTGACATCAAGATAAAAACAAGTTGATAGAAATTAAATATTCTTAAATATCAGATGACACATATTGTTCAGTCCAGTGGTCACACAAAGGCAGTGTGTGTGTGTGTGTGTGTGTGTGTGTGTGTGTGTGTGTGTGTGTGTGTGTGTGTGAGTCAACCTGTCCCTGGGTCGTGCTGGGAG